>NW_021604786.1:4616153-4689023 GCF_004785775.1 Grammomys surdaster | reverse complement strand
AGGAAGGAAGGAAGGAAGGAAGGAAGGAAGGAAGGAAGGAAGGAAGGAGCAAGCAAGTGTATGAAACCTTAGAAATGGGTGGAGAGAAGCAAATGGGAGAGGAATCCAAACACTCAGTAAGATGTGACATCACTCCTACTCTCTACTATTTAAACTGTGAGAGAAATGTGTCCATCAGGGTTGAGGTCTGATATGGTTCTACACCAGTGAGTGAAATATTATGGTATTTACATACAGATGAGCAAATTGGTCAGGGAAACATCTGCTCTCATGGATGATTTATGATCAATCTGGACAAAGGCGCTCTGGATGAAAATATAGTTTTCAAGTAACCATTCCTCAGTTGAATTTTCTTACATGGAAAAAGCAAAATTACTTTGAGTAACGTCAGCTATGAGGTTGATGATCTTAGAGGTCAGACAGCACAGTGAACATCCAGATTAACAACAGAGTTCTGTCATGTGACTGTCAGGCTGAGGCCGTTCTTTAAATGGATGGAGCCACTTCCCCATATTTGAAAACAAAAGTCTAAAAGAGGGAGGGACAGTAGGTAGATCATGACAGATAATTTGTTGAGTGGAAATAAAAACTTAAAAGATAAATGGGGCCATGATGTCATAATATTTACAATTTGAAAAGGGGTGCAGATACATATCAGGAATCCTCTCAAAATAAGAAAAACAAATGAAAATCTGACTGGAGCGCTTAGATATAACCCTTCATCCAAACAGACCAGTAAGCATGTAAGATGAGGATATGGCTTCGTGGGTCAGTAGGGAACCATCCCCAGTGACTTTAGGAAAAAGAGGCATGATTGTCAGTGACGTTCCTACGTAGGAGGAAAATGAGGCATAACATAACACAGTTCTGCCAGGTCGACACAGCACTGATAGCGCCAACAGGCAGCTGGTAGGGGTGAGATTCTCAATGTCTGTATTTACGTGTGAAGAGACAGAAGTGATACAAGAACTGGTTGAAAAACACATGTAACTATGCCTGTCTATCCAAGTTTGTTTTTCCATTTTGTGTGTGTGTGACATAGCATTGACTGAAAGCAACTTGACAGACCGAAGAGTTAAGTTGGAAGAAAGACTTTAATTGGCTTGCAGGTTACAGCCCATTATCAACAGAAGTCAAGGCAGGAAGTAGAGGCAGAAACATAAGCAGAGATCATGGAGAAACACTGCAGGCTGGCTTGTCTCCTCTGACTTGCTCAGCAGCTTTCTTATACAGCCCAGTCTGCCTGCCTAGGCTTGGTGCCACCCGTGGTGGACTGTGCTTTCTTCTACTGATAGCAATAAATAAAATGGCCCACAAACTTGTCCACAGGTGACTCTGTTAGAAGCAATTTCTCAGTTGAGATTCCATCTTGCCCAGTGACTATAGTTTGTGTCAAATGAAGAAAAACAAACAAACAAAACAAAAAAACAAAGAACTAGGCAACACGAACAATTGTTATGCTGTCTGTTGTAAGAGATGGGAACTACGAGACATTGCTGACACACTATCAACTTTGTGAACTCTTAACTGTCAAGGAGTGATGGCGAAAGAAAAACTGGTGTTCCGAGTCTCCTACTACCTTATCTGGTGCATGGATGCTGCTTCCGGTTTTATTATATTTGTCATAACATGATGGTTCTTGGTGGTATTATTGTTATTAATATTAATATCATCATTTTACTGTAACTATTCATGTACACATGTGTGCCCATATGTGTGTCTAGACACATCCCTGTTGAGGTCAGAAACAACTTTCAAGAGTGGGTACTCCCTTTCCAAACTTTGTTGAGTCAGAACCCCTTGCATTTCTGCTGTGCTTTGGATCCTAGAAGAGCCAGCCTGTGAGCTTCCTTTTGAGCCTCTTGTCTCTACTTCCCATCTTGTTGTGGGAAGTGCTGGGAACCCAGCCGCATGCCTCTCCATATGGCTTTTTATAAAGTTCTGAGGCTCAAGCTCAGCTTATCAGGTATATGCTGCAAGTATTTTTACACACTGAACCATCTGATTGTCTCTTGATGTCACATTTTTAACATGATGATTCCATTGCCATCATATTTTATTTTCACTTCTTTGTCATAGTTGATTCTGACAAGGGTTCTGTTTTCCCCTATCCACCCCTCTTCCTTGCATTTGCATACACACAGACACACCCAAACCTCTCAAACGGTCAAGAATAGCTGGAAAATGGCTTCTTATCCCGTTTTCCAAGGTCTACTAGAGAGTTCAAGTTTTCCCAAAGACCAAGACACATGCCATTCATCACTGGGGGTGCTTGTCAGTCCATAAGGAGCCAATTTAAATTTCTTCCCACTAAGTAATATGGCAGGTCACGTCCTGATGTCAACATTTGCTTTGAGTTCTTTTCCACTCAGTGGGGTTTATGACATGTGTAAAGTATTTTCTTTCTTGGCTCTTCAAGAGTGGGTTACATATGTATGTAAAAGCAAGAAGGAAATGAGTGTATACTTTTTCCAGGAAAAAAAAAGCCTTTCAAAAATGAATGATCACTTTATTATTTTCTCAGATAAAATTAACTCCATCACTTGAAAGAAATACAACACTCATATTTAATGCAAAGTATTGAGATGAGGGAATGAAATATGTCTATATTTATAATTCATCACAACATTTTATATTCAATTTTCACTTTGCCAAGATGCATCCATCACTGTAATTTAGAAAAATAGAAGAATCATCAATACTTTAAGAAGAAATGTCAGAGGATAGGCAGAATTCCTTCTAGCACAGGTTTTATTTCAGCACATCATATTTTCAGCTCTTTGATGAAGACAAAAGTCCCAAGGGGAAAAAGTAAATGTTGCAATATGTCCTCTTAATATGTAAGACATAAAGAATTAGCCATCGAAGATTATAACTGTAGTCAAAAGTGGCATCCGTCCACTGGTTTCTTCCACTCTAGGGACTGACCACAGGAGCTGACCACTGGAAGAATGAGAGTTCATTTTTCCTTTTGAGTTCCATTTTCATGAAAAGACAGCATCGTGCCTCTAGGGATTGGCCTCAGAGCAGCGTTTTGTTTTGGTTTTTTTTGGTAAATCACTTACCATATATCAGTCTGCACTCAATAGACTATACATCGTTGGTGCTTTCTATTGGCAAAACCTTGGGATATCTATAAAATGGAAGGAAATGGCTTCCAGCAGGTCAACCTACACAGATAAAGACCCATGTGTGCACAGTGAAACTGGTCCAGGCCTTCCCACGGAACTCTCGTTCCTTCTTGACTCTCCAATCCTGCTGAGGAAAACTGAAGTTGTAAACACAATCTTAACTGAAACCTACTTTACTTGACTCAAATAATTCATCAACAGTATCACAAGGTTTCTTTGCTCTTAAGCCATGCTTTCTGCTAATTGCCTGGCTGATGTTCTAGTAAGTCTGTAATCTTCCACTTGGGCCCTCTCAACTTGTCTCAGATTGGAGATGAGAGCACTGGATCCACACAAAACTTGCTCTACATTAAAGCTTTCTGAGATGGTTCATCTGAAGATTTGGTCTCTTTAACAGCTAAGAAACCATGAAGAATACAGTGCAGAAACATTGATTCAAAGAGAAGGGACCATGCCCCTGTCATTCACCATCATAAATTAGATTTCTCTAAAATGAAGTTGCAAATATGGGTTTTATTACTCCATTTATAAGCTTAGACTTAAAAAAATAAATAATCCAAACTTAAAAGCAGCTTTACCCTTTATGGGAAAGATGGCATACATCCAGGTTCACAGGCAGCCAGAATCCAAACAGGTTCAACAAACAGCCATTTAGTGGTGTGATTTTTCTGATGAGTGATTCATACAGATTCAGCCTGGGAGTTTTAAAAACAAGATGGTAAAGAGGTTTTGGATGAAAATATGTTGGAAAAACCTCACCACCAAAGAATCATACTGCTGAGCCGAAAGAGGGAGCCTCTGACTCCGTTTCCCACTGTCTTAGCTTCCTAAATACAAAGGACAGAGGGAGTCGTAAGGAAGCCAAATAAGATACAGATGACTCTGAGGACCAAAGGCTGAGACAAAGGTGAAGAAATATAAACTCAAAACCAAATATGGCCAATGTTCAAGCAGATAGAGCTACTAACTGTTGTCTTTCAAACCAGACTTCAGGAAATACATGGCCTCCAGCTGTTAAAATATATGGCTAATCAAAAAAAGATAACGAAACTTTTTTTTGTTTGCATAAAAAACAGCACCAATTGTAGTACAATAACACCAGTGGTGCTGGAAAATCCCCAGCAAATCCAAATCCCCTCAGTGGAAGAGGGTGCTGAAGGTAAGAGGGCTCAGACTGCATGGCCAAGCTCTCTCATAGCCTCCATGGAGCATGCTAGGACCAGAAATGGTGTCTCCCAGAAACTGATGTTCCTGCCCTCCATGACGCTCCAAAGCGTGTACTTAACTTTTTAATTAGCATCGCGTGGATGTGCCAGGGATCGTGTTTTGATATAAGGATGCCGGGTACTGAAGCATTACACAAAAGATAAAGAAAATGGTACTCTTAGAGGTTACATTTTGGGGGTAGGGGACCAACATCAACAATTATTTACAAAATTAATGACAACAATAGTTGCCATAAAGTTGGCCTGAGTGAACTTTGGAATTATCACTTTCTTTTCATAGGCTCACATTCTTTTGGTGCCTTAATTCCTCCCTCTGGAGCCCTCAATGCAACCTTTTCTCTCATTTTGTTTCAACCAATCCTCCTGAACTTTCAACACGGCTGATTGTTTTGTATCATAGCTTCTGACGGGCGTCTCATCTTCTCTCTAAACAAGGGGTTGGGCTGTGGGCCGGGTCACAGAGTGATGGGAGCCATGCACTGTGGATATAAACTCCACACAAGACAGGAGCCAAGATACAGACTTGGGGATCCGGTGTCCATGAAATCAGATGACTGGTGATAGCAATGCATGTCACATGGGAGGAATTTTATGAATGAAGTCTGGGATGAGCAAGCAACTTGGAGAACAAAATGGAGGACAGGTTGACTCTACTGGCATTTCCAGATATTTAAAGAATGCATGCAAGTTTCCTTACATTATAAAACCTTCTGAAGTAAGCACGGTCTCGTCACTTAAATTACTATTACTTATTATTGTTTCCAATTAGGAAATTGTGTGGGTTTCTTTTCCTCATAGGCTACTGGTAGATGTGAAAGAAATACAATACAAATTTAAAATCTGAAACGGCCGTCTTCATTCCACTCTTACCTCTTTGTACCCTGCCTGTCATGTGACTTTCAGACAAAAGGCAAAGCCTGGACTCTGGGAAAGACACTGTGAAGGGGAGGAAAAACAAGTTATGGGGCAGCAGAAGATATCTGTAAAGGGCAATCTGATTAAGAACAATTAGGTAAAATGTGCAACGAGCTCACTAAACGAAAGTGTAGAAAACAAATCATTAAACTAAAAAAAAAAAAAAAATGGCCAAAGACTTTCAGCTGTAAAGATGGGACCAGTGAGTATATATGACCAGACTGCCCTCCATATCTCACCGGGAGATGTGAACAGAAACATCAGTGAAGGATCAGTGAAGTCAAATCTTGGTTGTAAGCTTGACTACATTCAGAATTAACTAAAACCCAAGATGCAAGGGACTCCCATAAGGGATTTTATTCACCAGGTTATTTGAAGCAGGAGGTCTCATGCTAAACGTGGGCAGCATCTTCTGGTGGCAACCTGGGAAAAAAGGACCTGGATTAAGGAAACTTTGTTCTTTGCCTACGTGTCTTCACTCTGGCGGGTGAGTTCATCCATGCTGTTGCTTGCAGCAATACTTCCCTCATATTAATACCAACTTCTTCAAGATTCTAACAAAGACTGATGTCTAACAAAGACTGATATCTAACATCTCTCAAGTGTTGGGCCCTGCTAATTAAAGTCCTAGACTTCCATTGTCCAGACAACGCTTTAGAGCTCTGTGCAAAATGGCGGGCTCCTTTTACCAGCATGGCTTCTCCTTTTCTGACTGCGTCAAAGGAGCTCACTGCCCTGCCCACTACATACACAAACCCTCTATCTGTGGAATTTCTCTTAGCATTGGATTACAGATTTAGCTTCCTTTCTATCCTTCCAGATAAGAACCTGTCCAGCAAGTCCCTCAAATTCCTGGAATGACCATCCATGCAAATGAGATACCCTAAGCTGTAGCCAATGATATATAACCACCCTTCAAATCTTTACCCCCTCCTCAAAATCTATATAGCCCCTGATTTAACCCAATGAACATTGAGCTGCTTCTCTGTAGCTGATCCTGGTAGCCATTTCTGTTGTACTCATGGACAGTCAGAACCCTGGTCTTCATCTCTGCTTCCTTTATCCTCATGGACTGGTAGCCAACAGCTCCTGGGGAGAAGGGAGGACCAGACTCAAGGAATCCTCTAAGAGTTGGGTGTGCCAGATTGAGACTGTGGTGAAATCACAGGTGGTAGAGGATTACAAAGGTGGGTTTTTCTCAAGACCAAGATCATCCACTACACCTCGAGATTCCCATGAAGGTAGAAAACTATAGCTGCACATTTCATTAAAGAAGAAGACCTATTTTGACCCTTTAGCCCATGGGTGAAAAATGAACATAAGGAAAATGAACAAGCACAACACACACACAAAGTTTGTACGACTTCTACTTATGATAGCCAAAGAGTGGAGGCAAATCACATTCCCATCAAGACATAAATAGGTAATGCCTTAAATAAATGTGCAATGAAGTATTGCTTACACATTAAAAAAAAGTTTATGCACTGGTACATGCCACTGTAGGAAACTTATTTAGTAAAAGAAGCCAGACACAAAAGATCATATATTTCATTTATAAGTAATGTTCAGAGTAGGGAAATCCATAGATTCAGTAATACATTGGTAGTTGTCAAGAAGAAAGAAATGAGGAGCGGTTACTAGTTAGAAATATGACATCTCCCTGCTGTGATAGAAAGATGTGGTACTCTACAAATGGTGGTTTTAAAACTGCAAAACACTGTGGAACTATTTGTCATTTATTGTTCATTTAAAATGGGATAAATATTCATTTTTATCATATATATTTTTACCAAAATAATGATAAAACCAGAAACAGAATCATTCGATTTGCCACAATTTGGATGTTGAGCATCTTCCAAAGGTTTCTGGTTTAAAGGCTCACTTCCTGTTGTGACACTCTTGGAAGGCAGTGGGTATTTTAAGAGCTGTGTCTTTGTGGAAGAACTTAGGTACTGTGAATGTGTGAAGGAGTTTTGGGGGTCTGGGGATATTCCTCTTTCTCTCTGCCTTCTGGTCAGGTTTGCTCCAGCATGTGATCCCACAATGATGTGAACCAGAGGCTGAGAGCCATAGCCCACCTAAACGTGTCAATATGGTGAACTGGTGATCCGGGCAAACCAAAATAAAGCCTTTCTCTTTCTAAGCTGATTAAAGGATTTGTCACAGTAATGAAAAGCTGACTAGCAACAAGTCACCAGGATGATTGTGAACTCTGCAGTGGAATCCTCAACAAGGTTTAAGTGTGACAAAGAAAAATAATTGAATTTCACCAATTCAGCACTTCCCTACTTAGCACCAACCCGGAAGAGCAATGAGTGTTTCAGACATAGACCACAAAATGAGGAACCTGGATCCTCCTCTCCAACTACCTTTGAGAACAGCAGCTGTTTGGGACAGGAACGAAATGGAGCTCAGAGGAACTTAGTAATTTTGACAAGAGACTGTTCAAGCTAAAAGAGACAATTATTGTCAACTAAAAAGCCCATAGATACTCAATTGGCAAAGTTTGGGGGTGTTGAGTATTTCATTTTGTTTTTTTTTTTTTTTGCTGCAGAAATGGCTGTTTCAGAGCGAGAGGAACAGCTGTAGGAAATCGAAGGACAATTACATTGAGCATTGAGCATCTGTGTAGTGCATGTCTGAGACCAATTCACATGGCAAATGACACAGAGTGTCATACACTGGACACCATAGATTATTTTCCACTTTTAACGCCTCACAGTGGGAATTAATCCAATGTGAGTTTTGGAAGGAACTATTTATATTAACAGACAGTGGTTCTTGCCTGTGCACTACCATGCACAGACATGTGGAATCAAAAGCCACCACTGAGCCAGGCGAGGGTCTTGTGACCTTTCTGTTTCGGTTAAATGACTTCGTGATTTACGTTAAGAGTGACCCCTCCCTCAAGGTCCAGGAGCATCCTCAGAAAAGGATCCAAAAAGATTGTAAGGGTGGATGCCTTTAGGGTGTTGTGACATTACAGGGTACGAGCACATAAGAACTCACAGCCGTTGTGACCGCTTACACAGGATCCAGCACAAACTCAGATGAGAGACAATCACTGCATTGTGGAGAAGAGACAGGCATGAAGTCCCACCTCTAGCTGAGGACTCATTGCCAATTGGCTGCTACCGGGAGAGGAAAAGTCAGGGTTTTTTTGTTTTGTTTTTTGTTTTTTTGGTTTTTGTTTTTTAAATAGTATGACACTTGATACATGGACCATACTCCAAGAAGAACCTCAAGCCCAGGAATCATCAGCCTCCACAAACCAAACACAGTGGAGAAAGAAGGACAGACAGACAGACAGACAGACAGAGACAGAGAGAGACAGAGACACAGAGAGAGACATAGAGAGACAGAGAGACAGAGAGAGACACACAGAGACACACAAAGAGAGACAGAGACAAAGAGACACAGAGAGACAGACAGAGACAGAGAAGAGAGAGACAGAGAACATGAAGCATGAAGTTGGATGGGGGAGGATCTGGGAGGATCTGGGAGGATCTGGGAGGATCTGGGAGGAGTTTGGGAAGGCGATGAATATGATCAAAGCACACTACCTAAAATTCCCAAAGAATTAATGAAAGCATTATTAAATAAATAACTGTAACTTTAAAAAAAAGAAACCTACATGATGAGACCTCCTGAACAGAATTAGTGCACGTGGAAGCAGATATTACCCTGCACAAAAGTCAACTCCCACATTTACAATCATGACAGTCAAAATTATGAAGAAATTATTCCTACAGGGGAGAGAGTTTGGTTAAAGAGAGAAATTCATATTTACTTTCCTCTGAAACAGTGAGTTTTGTAGTTAATTTCGTGGTAACCTGGGACTCCTAGTAACTATCCCATCACCATGATGCCAAATGGTGAGGTTTTGTGGCATGGAACCCAGAGAGGTCAGGCTGAGCCACATACTAAAACAGAAGAGCAAAGTCTACTCTACTTCAGGGCAGAAGAGAGTTAACACCCGTCAAAGTGAGAGTCCAGCTAAGCATCTATCAACAGAAGAGCAGCAGGCTTTTATTTGACATTGTTTGGTAGAGCTAAACTATAGTAATTGCCCATTATTCATGGTCATGGTTCCAAATTTTTTTACTTCTTTCTCATAAGCACACTGGCCTTGCACTAGGTGAACAGTTGTGTTAGGAACTGCTGAGTCCTACAGGACTCACCATGGTGTATAAACACCTGACTTATGAGAGGACAGAAGGTAGATAGATAGATAGATAGATAGATAGATAGATAGATAGATAGAGATATATAAATAGAGACAGAGACAGAGACAGAGACAGAGATAGAGATATGAACAGCAAGGAAGAAAACTACCCCTTCTTATGGGATGTAGCCCAAGATGACCCATAAGTCTGGGCTGAGCAATTGTCAAGTGGTTCATGTATCTACTCACAGGACTCAGAGGAGTCTGCCTCTAGGGTTCTGAGGCAGCCACAGGGACAGCATAATAAGAAACCATCTGCTGTCTGTTCACCACTGCAGGCTCTGATGAAAGATTTAGCATATGTGACCTTTGGGTTTCTCCCAAACAACCTAGGCAACTGTTATGATAACCCACACATCAGATGTGTCATCTAACGGAAAGCTAATGGCTCAACTGCATGACCTCCAAAATGACTGACTTTTAAAGTCTGAGCAAGTGAGGAGACCTCTTTAGGTTGATCCAGTGGCAGGTCCCCCTTTTAATATTTGTTTTACTTTGCTCAGTCATCAGAGACTCCTGGTCTAAAAACAATCTGGCCTTGTAGCCTAATCTGGTGTTTTATGTTGACTACTGTATGCTTTTAACTGAAAATAGGTTAAAACATCCATGTCTCCTTGCAGGGGAAATAGAGACAGGCAAATTACTGGGGGTTGCTAGCCAGTCAGATGAGACTATTTTGTGAGTTCAAAGCCAATCAAAGATTCTGTCTTGAAAAGAAAAAAACATAGGCAGTAGGCAGCTCCTGTGGAACTCTGCCTTGAAGTCTTCTAGCTTCCATATATAAATATAGATTATCAATATATGAATATAAATGATATACATATATATGTATGTTTGTATGTGTATGCACACACGTGGACCAACATGTACGCCATACACATAAACACACATTGATACACATTTATAAAGAACACAAACAAGTAATTACCTGCATATGTGCAGATTTCATAACTTTTTGCTTAAATTTTTGCAAATCTATTTTCTCCCTGGCTCATCTTTCTGAAATGGCCAGAATCTGAATATTCACATTAGGACACGTCACAGGTCCCTGCTCACTGACAATCTCTCCCAAACTGAATTTTACTCTGAACAATTTTAAATTCCCTGCTTGTTTTAGTTTCCATGGCTGTGTATATTCTTTAAACAAGTGTGTGTGTGTGTGTGTGTGTGTGTGTGTGTGTGTGTGTGTGTGCGTGCAGGCATTCCTGGAGAAGAGAGTGCCAGATCTTCTGAAGCTCACATGTAGGCTGTGTTGAGCTGTCCAACATGAGTGCTGGGAACTGAATCTGGATCTTTTACAAGAGCAGTAGATGCTTTTAAACTCTGAGCCCTGTCTTGAGCCCCCATCTTGGGTGTATTCGATATTGAGAGCATCTCTCCATCCCCAGCATCTCCCTTCTATGGAGCATCTCCCCTTCCCCCTCACCTCCCTTCTTCCCACTCTAATCCTATTGGTCCTCTTTGTCTCCTAGACAGTTCCACTTCTCCATCCGGGTCACATGAGCATCTATATATATGATTTTTGTGTATGTGTAATATCTACATACATAGCACCCACAGGTGAGAAGAAAACACATTTTGTTTATCTTTCTGAGGATGGTTTAATTCACTCACTGCGATTACCTCCAGTTTCATCCATTTTCCCACAAACAATCTGCCTTCCTTCTTCTTTATGGCTGAAAAGAGTTCCATTATACATGTAGTTCATAGTTTCCTGTTGCTTGATGCCTAGATTGCTTCCTTACAGCTTCGGTGAATAGTACTGCAATGAGCAGCAAATGTTGAAATATGCAAATATTTCTCTGAAATGTCAATATGGAGTCATTTGCATAACTACCAGCAGTGATTTGATGGGATCAAATGCTAGATCTATTGGGGGAGGGTAGAAGGTGACCCACTGATTCCTATCGTAGTTCTACCAATCTTCAGTCCCACCACCAGTTTATAAGTAGTCCTTTTGGTCCATATTTTCACCTGTATTTGTTGTCCTTTGGTTTTTGAAAAGATGGAACCTTGATGTAGCTTTCCTTTATATTCTTCTCATGTCTAATGAACCTGGTCATTTCCCACACATGTGTTGGTCATCTGTACCAACATTGCATCCAGCACAACAGTCATCCCCAAATGATTGAACCTCAATATAAGACCTAGAACTCTGACTGTCATGTGAAAAATAGGAAAAACATTTTAGGATATAGGCACAGGCTGGCACGTTCTCAGTAAGATTCTGAATTGTCAGAACATAAGGCCAATAATCAAAGAGGAACTCATGAAGTTCAAACTCTATACAGCAAATGAAACAACTGACTGAACATAGAGAAAGACTGAAGGATGGGAGAGAGTCTTTGCAAGATTTATATCCAAGAGATGATTAATATCAAGACTCTACAAAAGGATCAAAGAAATAGACCACAAAAAAAATATTAAGCAACCCAATGGATAACAAGGCTGATGAGATGAACACACAATTCTCAAAAGATGAAATTTAAAATAAATTAGATTAGAGACTTCAGACTTCCTCCTCTAGGGGCCAGCCTGGTAAGTCTCCCTCAACTCTTCATTCATATCTTCTTTATAATATGCCAGATATAGCATAAACTCCATATCCAATGACCCAATCTAGTCTGACCTCCCCTGCCTATACTACAACTGATCTCTGAACTTATTCCTGAACCTTTCCTAAACATCCCTCAACTCACAGAACTCTTCCACATCAGATCCAACCTTCCCACCTGATCCAGTCTATCCTACAGAACACAGGCTTGGACAAGGAAGCAACCCTATATACCAGTCCAGTTTCCTTTGTCTTCCTAGCTTCATTTCAGTGATGCCATTTCGAGCCTCTAGACTCAGTCAGCCTGCATATCCTCTCTTCTGCTCTGACTTGCTCTTTCTACATTAGACACAGAACTAACAAAAGAAGCCCCCACATGCCCAGATATCATAGGAAAACTACCAACAAAATGAAAGATGAAGCAAGTATCTTCTTTCTAAAATTTACCAGTCAGGCTATAAGTCACAGAGAAATGTTTTCCAAGGAGATTTTTCTGGATGAAGCCAAGAGCACATATTTTAAAAGAACAGTCATAAACCTTATCAATGAACTCAAGGGGTGTAAAGAAGACATAAAGAATGACTCAATGGGATTAAAGAGAAAGGATTTAAGAAGAATAAATGCTTGAGCAATGCCCAAGAAGAAACATAAAACTGATGTGAATGATAAAGACAATCTAGGAATGGAAAATGGAATCCAATAAAAAGATAGAAACACTTAAAAGGACTCAATCTGAAATGAAGAAGAAATTGAAAAGGTCAATAATTCAACTAGAAAACTCAAAAGAAAGTCTTAAAGATAAAATGAATCAAGCAGAAAATAGAACACTACTATTTGAAGATAAAGTAAAGAAGCAGGACCAAATAAGTAAGAAATACAAAACATTAAAAAAATAAAAATGCAGGAAATGAATTTACAGGAAATATTGAACATGATGAAAATATAAATCTTTGATTTATACATAGATAAATGACAAAAATCCCAAGTAAGTGGCATAAAACAATCTTCAAAAAGATCATATAAGAAAACTTTTCAAACTAAGGAAATACATACCTATGAACATATTAGAAGCACACAAAACACCAAATAGATAAGACCGGAAAAGAAAATTCTGACTACATACCATAGTTATCACACTAAATATACAGAACAACAAAAGTGTATTAAAAGTGGCAAGAGATAAAAATGGAAGTCACACATAAAGGAAAAGTCATCAAAGTGACAGCTGATTCCTCAATGGAAATTTTAAAAGCCAGAAGAGACTAAAGCAAGACTTTCTGAGTCCTCAGACCTTATGACAGCCAACCTAGGGTAATACACTCAGTGGAACTGTCTGCCATGATATAAACATCCCCTAAAACTATAGACAACAAAGTTAAAGAAAATATAGGAAGGAATATTTCAAAATGAAGAGAGAAATGAGGATAAGAAAGAGACTAAGGTAAAAATGCAAAGCCACAATTATTAAAACACAAACACCACAAAGAATACAAAAAAATACCAAAATCAACAATATAATAGCATACATTTAAATAATAAATTTAAGTCTTTCAATTCTTCAATAAAAAGACATGGGTTGACATGGGTTGACTAAACGGATTCTGAAGCAAAATCTATCTACTGTTGTCAACAAGAAACAAAGTTTAGCTTTTAAAGATAGATGCTATCTTGGAGTAAAAGGTTCAATCAAATGGGATCAGAAAGCAACCAAGCAGTCCTATCCTAGTTCCTGACAAAATAAACTACAAACTAAACTACTCAAAAGAGGTAAAGATGTAAACTTCACTCTGATCAAGGGAACACTTAACCAAGAATACACCGCTATCCCAATATGCATGCGTGCACGCGAACTCACACAGACACACACACAGAGACACACACACACAACTGAGAAACCCAGTTTCTTAAAACTGTACTACTGAATATGATACAGATTAACATAGATTCATTAATATCCAGTGATTTTAATACTCCACTTTCTCCAAGAGGCAGGTCATATGGACAAAATAGAAACAGAGAAACATCAAAAGTCATTGACATCCTACATGAAATGGACTTAGCAGGAATCTACAGACTATCCCACTGAAGCACCAAACTATATATATTCTATTCAGCAACATATGGAAGCTTTTCTTACAAAGAGCACCTCCTCAGGCACAGAACAAAGACTGAAACAATTCCTTGTGTCTTCTCTGACCACTCAGTGTTAAACTTGAAATGGACAGCAAACCTGCTGAGTAAATACCCAAACACATGGAAAGCAAACAATCCATTACTGAATAAGGAATGAGTAAAAGAAGAAATCAAGAAAGAAGTAATAAATTTCTTGGAACAAAATGAAAACGGAAGCATAGTATATCAAATCTGGGCCACCTTATAAGCAGCTCTATGGGGGAAATTTGTAGCTGTGTCTACATTTAAAAAATCCCTGAAGATCACAAAAAAGTGACTTGATAATGTAACTCAAAAATTTGGAAAAACAAGTCCAAACCCAGTCAATGGGAAAAATTAATAAAGGTTAGAGCAGAAATTGATGAAATGGAAAAAAAATACAAAGAATCAACAAATGTAAGAATTTGTTCTTTGAGAGGATAAACAGACTTTGAGATCCTTGGCCCAACTAACCAAACACAAGAAGTAAAGAAACCAAATTAAAAAAAATCAAAAATTAAGAAAGATACAACAGACACCAAAGAAATTAAGAATATTATAAAGGAATATTTTTAAAACCTATACTCAAGATAGAAAGCTTAAAAAATGTATGATTTTTTTCTAGATTCAGCCAAACTATCAATATTAAACCAGAAGTCATAATCTAAACAAATCCATAACAAATAACAAGACTAAAATAATAATGAAAGCCTCGCATCTGGGCCAGATAGATTCACAGAAAACTTATATCAGACTTTCAAATTTGATCTACAATCAATTCCTCTTACACTATTCAAAACAGAAGAGGCGAAAACAGACTGACAGACAGACAGACAGACACACATATATACACACACATACAGAGAGAGAGAAAGACAGACAGACAGACAGACAGAGAGGGAGAGGGAGAGGGAGAGGGAGAGGGAGAGAGAGAGAGAGAGAGAGAGAGAGAGAGAGAGAGAGAGAGAGAGATTGAGAGAGAGCATTCTCAAACTCCTGTGAAGTCAGTAACCCTCTAATACCAAAGCCAGGTAAACACATACAGCTATGCCCCTTATTCTGCTTGTATTGTGATGCTAAATACTGGTTTCTCAGGATGTGGTTGCCACTGGCAGATCCTTATGTACACTATTTGATGCTTTGTGAACCTTCTCCCAAGTTTAACTGGTCAATAAAAGGCTAGAACTTGTGATTGGACATTGGAGGGATAAAGGTGGGACTTGAGGTTTAAATGAGGATTTTATAAGTAGAAGGGGAAGAAGAGGGGAAGGTGGAAGAAACCACCATGAACCAGGACCATGTGGCCAGGAGAAGCAACAAGTAATAAGGGTTTTTATAGCTGAGGAATAAGTTAATATAGCATGAAACCTGCCCAATCTAGGCTTATGGCTTGTAAATAAAATATTTGGATGGTGTGTCTTTTATGCATGCTTGTTAGGATCATAAATTCCTTAAAAATGCACACACACTCTCACACACACATGCAGGCACACACAAGAAGACAAAAATAAGACAAGATGATGATGATGGAGGAGGAGGAGGAGGAGGAGGAGGAGGAGGAGGAGGAGGAGGAGAAGGAGAAGGAGAAGAAGAAGAAGAAGAAGAAGAAGAAGAAGAAGAAGAAGAAGAAGAAGAAGAAGAAGAACAAGAAGAAGAAGAACAAGAACAAGAACAAGAACAAGAAGAACAAGAAGCAGCAGCTGAGGATAATGACAATGGCTCAATGACTAGAACACTATTCCTAGTGAACGTAGACTCTAAGAAAATAGTCGCAAACAGAATACAGACATATATCAATAAGGTTATCCACCTTGACCAAGTTGACTTTGTCCTTGAAATGCAAGAATGGTTCAACATATGGAAGTCAATAAATGTAATATACTACATAAAAGGGCTTAAAGACAGAGATTTCATGATTATCTCAATAGATACAGAAAAAGTCTTTCGCAAAATTTAATATTCTTTCATGATAAAAGTCTTAAAAAACATACAGCTAGAAGAAACATATCTCAACATAATACAAACTATACTTGAGAACCCTATAGCCAACAACATTCTAAATGAAAAAGATTGGAGAAAGCCTACTGGTGTCAGGGAGGAACCAGAGATGTCCACTCACACTACTCCTTTTCTATACTGTGCTAGAAGTACTAGCTAAAACAATAAGACAATGGAATAAAATTAAAGAGATACAAATAAGGAAAGAAGTCAAACTATCCCTACTTGCAGATGACATGGTACTACACATTAGAGATACCAAAAAAAAAACTACCAATAAACAAATAAAGAAATAAAGAAATGATAAACAAATGATAAACAAATTCAGCAACATGGCAGTATATAGAATCAACTTGCACAAATAACTTTAAAAAAAACACTAAAAACAAATACACCTACTAAGAGGTTATGGACATAGCATCAGTAATAGTGTCAGGGTTTGATGCCCACCAATGGGATGGGATGGATCCCAAGTAGGGCCAATCATTGGTCATCCTTTCTGTCAGTCTCTGCTCCATTTTGGTCCCTGCATCACTTTTAGATAAGAACAATTCAGGGTCAAAAGTTTGAAGTTGAGTTGGCATCCCCATGCCTCCACTGGGGCCCTGTTTGACTACTAGAAGTGGACTGGTCAGGTCCCATTTCCCACTGTTGTGTATTTTAGCTAAGGTCACCCACATTGAGTCCTGGGAGCCTCTCACATCCCAGGTCTCTGGGGCTTTCTAGAGGTTCCCCCACACCCATCCCCAGAAGCTGCATATTTTCATTCATTCTCCTGGCCCTCTGGTGAGATCCATCTTTTGAGTTGTTGGTCAAAGTCGTCCAAGATAATCCTAAAACATTAGAAGCTATGTGTTGGGAGCCGACTCTGAGCAGAAAGCGGCTATCATCTTTGCAGCCATCTTGAGCCATATACCCTGACAAGAGACTTGTTTTCAACAGCCTACAACAGCTGAGCACACTCTGATAATTATCTTGATATACCCATGATTTCCTTTCAATCAAGGCCAGGCAGTGGTGGCACACGCCTTTAATCTCAACACTTGAGAGACTCAAGGCAAGACTCAAGGAGAGACTCAAAGAGAGATTAAAGGCGAGACTCAAGGCGAGACTTGAGAGATATAAAAGGAGAGACTTGAGGAGAGAACAGAGCAGACTCTGTCTCGTCTCCAGATCAGACTCCCTGTCTTGTCTCCATTCTTCATGTCTCTGTCCCCACTCTCTCTTGCTAGGCCCTGACCCACAGACCGGAGCAGCAGAACGGGCCGTTACAGCTATGCCTATTGCCCTTAGTTGGCCCTCCAAGTGATGAAAGGTAAGTTATCATTCACTACAGACACTGCCCAGATACCCTTGAGATGGGACTGACCTGAATGACCCCTCCTTGATGACCAGCTTTCCTGGTACTTAAAAGTGTCATGCAAGGTTCCAAAGGAATCTGCCCAGCTATGATGCCTATGAACCACAACAACAACCAGAATGGCAGGATGACCCTAAGATGCAATAGTGGTTCACATCACTTGGCAGTAACCAATACCTTTCTAATTGGATTTAAAATCTTCTCACCAGAAAGGAAATCATGTCTGGCACCAGAAATCTAGCCAGTTATCCGAGGCCAGTAAAATAATGATCTTGGAGGAGAACCTACAACTGCCACTTCATTAAACCAGCCTAATTTATAACTATGTTCGAAATAGTCTTCAGCTCTCATTGAGGAAATTGTTTTTTTTTTTTTTGAAAGTCACTATTGTAGAAAACCACAACCAATCAAATTTCATAGTTTTTCCACAATAGATATGCCCAGTCCCAATAGATATGTCTACAAAGCACTCCCTCAGCTAAGGCTCAGGAAATGTTGTGGACAAGGGGGCAGAAAAATTTCAGAGCCAGAGTGTCATGGAGTTTTGTTGTGAGGTTATGTCTCCTTGTGTCTTAGTCAGAGTTTCTGCTGCTGTGAGAAAACACCATGACCTAAAATCAACTTGGGAAGGAAAGGGTTTATTCAGCTTACACTTCCACATTGTTGTTCATCATGGGAGGAAGCCAGGACAAAAACTGAAACAGGGCAGAAACCTTGAGGTAGAAGCTGATGCAGAGACTGCGGAAGGATGATGCTTACTAGCTTGCTCCTCTTCAGTAAACCAGAGAGCAAAATCTCTGCCAGACTCTTTTGAGAGTCCCTTTGTTAATGCAATTAATATAAATCATTTTACGTTAGCCTCAGGTAGACTCTTCAGACAAGGGCCAAAAACCAGCCACATTCTTTACCAAAATACCACAAAAACAGTCTCTAGGCCACATACTGAAATTCTCCACTGAAATCGCTTGAGCCAAGTCTGCACAGTTCATATATCTCTCAGGAACAAAGTCTTCCATATTCCTACTAGGATGGTCCATTAAGTCCCACTTAAAGCATTGCATCGCTTTCCAAATCCAAAGTCACAAAATCCATATTCTTCCGAACAAAATGTCAGGCCTATACAGCAATACCCGACTTCTGGTACCAACTTCTGTCTTAGTTAGGGTCTTATTGCTGTAAACAAGCACCATAACCAAAGCAAGTCTTGTAAGGACAACATTTAATTGGAGCTGGCTTACAGTTTCAGAGGTTCAGTCCATTATCAAGGTGGGAACATGGCAGCATCCAGGCAGGCATGATGCAGGAGAAGCTGAGAGTTCTACATCTTCATCTGAAAGGTACTAGTGGAAGACTGGCTTCCAGGTAGCTAGGATGAGGGTCTTAAAGCTCACGCCCACAGTGACACACCCACTCCAACAAGGCCACACCTACTCTAACAAGGCCACACCTCCCTGGGCCGAGCATATACAGACCATCACACTTTGTAATGTCAAAAGATACACCCACAATGTGTAAGCAACATGACTTCCCAAACATGAGCTGAACAACACAAGAACAGTAGACATGTCAAAGTGGTCAAAGGAAAGCCCAAGAGTCCTCAACCCTACACAACGAACTACAGGCAACTAAGGAATGCTGGATGTGGCAGAAGTAGTCTTCCCCCGGGATGGGCACACTAATTGGATGTCTAACACCAAACAGTCAGCCCTGAAAACATAGATGCATGTACCATTATGCAGACTGGGCATCATATTTATGCATTTATGAATATATATGTAAATACATGCATGTATCTATGTATGTATGTAAAAATAATTAATAAAAAAAGAGGCCATGCATTTGAAAGAGCAAGGGGGAGTATATGACAGGATTTATGGGAAAGGGAGGAAAAGAAGAAATTATATGATTATATTATAATCTCCGAAATAAAAGAAAATTTTTTTTAAAAGTTAGATTCTTGACTACTGTAGGCATCAGAATTCACGCATCCTCTGTTGCTAAATGTGTTGGTATTCTGTGCAATGAAGATTGTTCTACTTCTGAGCCACATAGTTTGGCATAGGTGCCAAACTCCACTTTGTGGGTGTCTTGAAGGCAATCCCACCCGTTCCAGAACCCCACCACATACCGCTGCTCTCACCATGGGTGAGCCCCTACTCTTCCAAGAGGACCATTGCCAACCTAGAGAGCATGACACAAATCAGATGGTATAAAATGCAATGGCTATCTAGTGTTTCAACTATATTCTAGGGTGCAGACAAAACGTCTAGGTGCTATTTAGTGACTAAGATCATTTTGATCAATAGATACAGTGAGGTTCCTAGATTAGCTCACAACCACCCCAGAGGACCAGACCGAGCCTCCAAATAATCATTAAAAATAGCATTGGAAATCTTGCCTTTGCGTTAGAAAGCTTGGTGCCTCCCAACACGGAGAAAAGTACAACGTTCAACTTAAAATGAGGAATTTCGTGGTTCTGAGGTAGGGATGACTGGATGTTTCTCAGTAATTGCCAGTGGGATTTGTTTGTTTTGGTTTGTTTTGTTTTTGGTTGTTGTTTTTTAGGAAAAAATAATTATCTTTCTGGTACTTCTGCTTTAGTAATCTTATTCTTCACAGAAATTAAAAAGAAATGAGATTACGGCTTGCAGGTAGCACAGTGACTCACTACGGCAGGAGAAAAATATTCCATTGAATTCCCACATTAGTCTTTCATTGTGATCGAATTCTCCAGATGACAAGACCTAGTTAAATAAGCTTTGCTTTTCCCTCTCCCCTGCTGTTTTTTTTTTCTCATTTTATAAGAATTGATGGAGCAATGCCTCAAGATGATCACTGAACTTTTGTTATTTTAATTGCACTGCTGTCGATATTTTTGTAGGGATTCATTAGACATTGCTCTTGATACAATATAAAGATTGATTTTTTTCTCCCTCTCAACCCACAGTCATTTGGTTTAGAAGGTAGAATTCTTAGAACTGTAGTCTGTTGCTTCATAGGATTACGGCTCGCCTTTTGGTGAATGCTAACACTGAATGCTTAAGCCCTGGCTTCACGCTCTTAATAGTTCATTTTGTTGCAACCTGTTACTCTTTGTGCCCGGCCCCCACCACCTCCACGTCAATACATACAAATATTCTCTATTCTAACGATCTCTAGCTGGCCTGCTGTGTCTTGGAAAAGCATTACTGAAAATAACACGAAGATGGAGAAGAAGCTCCTTCTCGTGTAAAATAAATTCACCCTAGAAGATAACAAAGAAATGATGTGCAATTTTCACTTGAAAAAAAAAATCCATTTCCCTGGCACTTTTGACCAGGGGTGGGCTATGTTGTCTTTTATAATCTCACTGTCCTATATGTTATTTGCAAATTTCTTGTTTAAAACGGGGAGGGGGCAGGGGAGGGGGTAGTGAGAAACAGTAATAGAGAAGATGTTTTTTAAAAAAATGAAATTTGGGATTGCCTCATGCTTTTGTTTCGATTGAGACATAGCTAAGGTTTTCTGAAGAAGAAGAAGAAAATAAAGAACTATTGGGAAATACTGGAAATGAATTATTACCAGAAACACAAATACAATGATGGCTGAATGTATACATTAAATTATCCTCCTAGGGGCTTTTTGTGCAAAGCCTGTCTGATAATGCACTTCAATGCATTTACATCTTGGAATTTTAAAAGGCCTGTCTATCCGTGGGCTTTCTGAATGGGTTCTCAATTGCACAAATGGTCTCCATCGCGTGAAAAGCAATCCTGTGTTTTGTATGGCAGCATACTTATTGAGCTGCCCACATGGGACTATTGGGGACTATAGGCTATCAACAATTGCCTTTGTAATGAAAAATATTGTTTTGTATCAAAGAACTGTTTGAGTCTAAAGGAAAAGCTTTGCAGCCCGCCAATCACCCACCATTTCCTGAGGATTATATTGTTGGGAGTTTTATACAATTTACATGCAGAAGATGACAATGACTTTGGCTGGTTATGGAACCCCACGGGTGTTTTCACTCCGCTCGTGTTGTGTTTCCTGCCACCGCTGACATCAGTTACTCTTTCTGCAGTGGGAGGAACTGGTGCCCTCCTATTTTTAGAAAACTGATGTCTGTCCAGCAATTGTTACTATCGGTGCTGACTTGAAATAAGCCTTCCTTCCTGATTTCTGGAGGAAAACAAAAAAAAAAAAAACTTTCTCAGTTCAGCGGGGCATTAAGAAAAACAGTTATTACAAATGTCTGTCCAGATTATAGGTTTGGAGAAACAGCAAATGGAATAACATCCCAGATCCTCAGAGCAAGTCACTACTAAGTTCCCAGGAACAGGAACACAACTGGGATATTTGTGAGGCAGTATTGTAGATATTGGTTATTTTAATCTATGGTAGTAGGATCAGCATCCTCATCCATTTTAAAATCATGAAGTTAAGCTGGGCTGTAGGTCAAAAATATATTTATTCCTTGTTTCAAAAACAACAAACAAACAAAAACAAACCAAACCCCCTGGGTCTATAATTTCTTTATAATATACTTATGTCATAGCAGAAACTAGCCAGGAGGCACAGAGATGTCAGTTTTATTCAACAATGTATTCGTCTAGCTAGTGTGTGAGAGTAAGTTATTGCGGAGCCTGCTATGAGCAGAGGTATTCTTTGATATACATATGATAGGATATTTAATGAAGGGTTAAGTGTTACCAGACACTCCCGGGATCTCTGAGACACATTTCTAAAGGAGCTCTTACCTTTTGCTTGAGACTAATTCTGATTATTAACAGAAAGAGACATTTCATGTTAATCCAAAACATACAGACTTGATATTTCAAAAACTGAAGAATAAAAGGACATAAACGGAAAGGGCTTAGGATAGTGCAGAAAAATATTACTATTCTCATTTATAAAATAAAGCACATGGACACTGTCAGTTTTAGCTAGAGAAAGAATGGTACTGGGGGAATACATTTGTGTTTGCAGGCATGGACTTAGTTTTATCTAATGTATATTTATGATCACAAATATATGTGGGTATATTTTAGAATATACAGGGCAGCTATACAACACGTAACATGCAGTGTAGATAGATGCTTTATTATAATTTATTATTAATTGTAATCTCAAGTTTTCAAAAGCGCACAGCGTGACCACAAAACTTCACCTGTATTCTTCACTTCTTAGGACTCTACCCTTAGTTTCTAGTAAATCCAAAATTGTGATTATTGGTTAAGGCAACACACTTTCTCGCCGACCCAGTGAACGTCTAGGGTGTTGCTACCAGCTATATGATTACAGAAATGTTGAGGGACATTGACAAGCGGGGACTCAATCTATTCGTTCCATTTTCCTGTGTGACAAAAAAAAAAAAAACATATTATGTGTAGTTTACAGCGGCAAAGAAACCAGTGTTATGTTATCTGGTAGGCTGTGGAGTTTCCAGGGTTCTTGACTAGAGAGGAGACACCATGAAGACAGCAGGAATTTAGGGTAGAAATGGTTGGAGAAAAGCGTAGGTGGTGATGAGACGCAGAAGAAAGGACCAGTGGGCTAGCCGGAAACTGAGACTCAGCCCTCAGCGCAGCTCTGACTCACGCATGCATGAACACAGCAGCAAAGTTCGCTGGAGTCCACTTCCGGGCTGGGCTTTATTCATTTACTGAGCTTCGGTCGTCCCAAATGCTTGAAAAATACATAGAAATCTTAAACAGGTGACAGGTTAAAACACTTTGCGGGAATAGCTGAGTGAGAAGTCTGACTCAGAAATCTGTGGAAGGATGATGAGGCTGGACCCAGACCCCAAATTTGAGGAGGAAGCTGCACGCACCTATAAACCCTCAACTCTTCAATTCTGGTGAGTGTAGTTTGAATGTGCATTGCGCCCCATGGGCTCGTGTGGTTGAACACATAGTTCAAGGCTGGTAGTGATGCCCTAGAAGGTTGCTGAACAGAAAGGAAGTAGGGACTCAGAAGGAGAATTGGGTCATTTGGGGGTAGGTCTTCATGTTTTGTGGCAGGGACCACTTCTCTAGTCCCTCATTGTAGATGCCAAATGGCCCATGCTCCTGCTGCCATGGGCTGTAGCTATATCCCTTCAGGATGAAAGCCACAGCCACGTCAGAGCTTTGCTTTTGTCAAGGTGGTTGCTGTTGCTGCTGTTGTTGTTGCTGCTGCTGTGACAGCAATGAGAAAGTTAGCCAATACCGTAAGAAAGACATCTGAGGCAGAAACATAGCCCAGGTTAAAGCCCGAGTGCTCTGTACTCCTCTTATATCAGGGATGTTGGTATTACAGTAGAGAAATCAGTATACCTGGGGTGAGGAAAGAGATGAGTATATTTCTAGGAAAAGATAGAGAGGACCAGAAGTTGGAAGGCAAGGATACAGGCATGACCTGGTGAGAGCATCACTGGGACATGCATGAGAGGATAAGGTGGAAAGCAAGAGAAAACAGGAAGAGGAGGCCTTTAAGTATGACGACGTATCCAGCAGGGTTTAGAAACTGCCCAGTCTTTTGCATATTCCCATCGTTCTTGAGTTTTGCTCTAACAAGGCCCTTCCTGGAAGTAACTATGTTGCTTCTATCATTTCTTTCCCTTTTTTTCCTGGTTATCAAACCTTAGGTCGTCTGTGATGCACCCGACCGCTCCTGGTACTTCAGCATCAGGCCGTTTGACCTGCAAAGTACTTATATCGCTGCTGCTAACATTACAGTACAGAACAGGAGTTGTCTGTGTGCTAAACTCCCATCTCCTGCAGCTCTCCACAGGGGTGGGGATGTGCTGTTAAACAGGAAATGCCGAATGACTACAGCATTGTTTTACTTACATGGAGGCCCACTTCCTCTCCGTGTTCCTTCATCTTGGCTTGCAGACTCCGGAAGCACAACCACGTCTGTGCTTTTCATCCTATAAGCTATAAACTGGAGTAGAAGCCGCGGTTCTGAAACTAGGCACAAGAAATATGAGCTTCTGTCGATTTCAGAGCCACCTCGGAAGTGTACGTTGGGTTGAGACATTCTCTTGCTTCCCCATGCTGATTCTTCTTTCTACTCTCTTTCTTTGACAACCCTCTCGTTATTCCTACCCTTACCCTTCCCTCCCTCCTTCCCTTAAAGCGTATATCAATTTCTTACGATGTCTTAGCCCTTGGTTCAGAGGGAATTGCACTGATAAAATACTTGATCAAAGCGACATAGAGTAGGAGGTGTCTATTTCCTTTTCTCGGGGGTTTAAGAGAATACACTTCATTCTGGTGGAGGGAACCTTAGCAAGCTGGCTGTGTTGTGCTCACAGCCAGGAAGCAGAGAAAGAATGGATTCTAGTCCTCTGATAGTCCTTTCTACGTGCCTTTTCATTTGGTCTGAGACCCCTGCAGCTGGGATGGCAGCATCCACATCCGAGGTTGATCTACCCTTCTCAGGTAAATCCCTGGACAATGGCCTCACAGATATTCCGAGAGCTTATACCAAATAGAGCGAACTCCCCATTGAAGGTGAATCATCACATGTAACCACTGTCTCCTTCCGCACCGTACAGAATATAATCAAAGTTTTAAGCCGGAGAGATGGGTCAGCCGTTAAAGGCTAGGCTCACAACCAAAAATATAAGAGTTTTAAGCTTTATTCAAATGCATTAGAAGTGCTATCAGAGAATTAATGGTGAGTGCCCTAGAGGACACTGTTACCAAAATAAACTGAGCCCCGAATCACGAGGAAAACAGATAGCAATTTAATACAATCAATATACCGTAGGAAGAGAAAAATGCTAGCAGTCTATTTCGGGGGGAAGGAAATGTACGATGTGAAAATAGAATTACTTGTTGAACTAAGGATAATGCACTAGCTCCTGCCTCCTGACTGCAGTCACTGGGAGACAGGCAGGAGCTGAAATCAAGGAGGAACAGGGTACCAAGTGTATGAGGATGGGTAGTCTAATGAAGAATGCTGCTGAAGTGTACAACACCAGCAGACTAAAGCAGAGAGGGAAGGAGGGAGGGAGGGAGAGAGGGAGGGAGGAAAGGAGAGGAAGAGGGAGAGAGGTCTGTTTGTGAAAATAGAGGCAGAAAAGGCATTAAACCAAACACTCCAGGAGGAGTTCTTGGCAAGAGAAGTCGAAGGGCACCGTCTCAACTTCCCAGTGGCTATCTGTCTCAGTTTGGGTTTTACTGCTGTGAACAGACACCATGACCAAGGCAACTTTTATAAGGACGATATTTAATTGGGGCAGGTTCAGAGGTTCAATCCATTATCATCAAGGTGGGAGCATGGCAGCATCCAGGCAGACACGGTGCAGGAGGAGCTGAGAGGTCTACATCTTCAACTGAAGGCTGCTAGCAGAATACTGGCTCCCAGGCAGCTAGGGTGAGGGTCTTAAGCCCATGTCCACGGTGACACACCTACTCCATCAAGGCCACACCTTTTAATAATGCTACTCCCTGGGCCAAGCATCTACAAACCATCACCCTATCTCCTAAGATGCCAAGTTCCCATTTGGTAATATGTAAAATGTCTTCCCTAAAGTTGGAAGTAATCTGTCACCGTGTTTCTTCGAAATTATAATGACCATTTAAGTCAAGACACTAAGAAGAAGAAATATGAAAGGAAATTAAATAACCTGGTGAAAAAAAATTAGAAAGGGCTGTGGTTTATTCTGAAAACTTCCTGCAAAGCCAGTAAGCCAATGGTCATGTTGTGAATGGTTAGTGCAGTGTCTTTCAACTGAACCCCTGGTTAAAGCAAATAAGCCAGGTCACCAAAGCTCCACTGGTGAGACAACTTGAAGGCGGTGATAGTTTTGTGTCTGAATTAGAGTTCAGAGTAAATGTTTGTCTTCTTTTGCTTCCTTTAATCATCCACCCTTTGTTTTAAGTTCTCTGGCAGTTTGCGCATCAGTTGCTACACAGTGTGTGTCTGTGTGTGTGTGTATGTGTGTGTGTGTGTGTGTGTGTATCTTGTTATTGTCAGAGGGAACATGTCTTCTGAGTCTCTTTTCTATTTTTGAAAATACGTTCAGTGTGTCGTGGTCAAAACTACGATGCCCAATAGTCATCCAATAGTTATTCCAACAGTCTTTTAGGGATTGCACAAAGAATTTTATAAAAAAAAAAAATCCTCCCTCAAATAAAAGGAAATATCTCTAATAAGGGCTTTGGATATTAACCACTGTCCTGAATATGCAAATGCTACAAAATACATTTCTCTGGGCATCACCAGCCCTTTGACTTCAAATTAATCCCCCCACACCCACTGTGTTAGCCCAGTTGACTAGCATCTGTCAGAATGAGGCTGGACCTCGCAGGAAAGACAGCAAACCTTAATGGCACCTATAGTCAATATATAATATAAAGGATGCCAGGCTAATACAGATTACAAGTAGTGTTTCACAGGAATCTGTAGATTTATGTTTTACCTCTCCACTCAGCTTAGAAAATCAGTAATCTAAAAGGAACTTAACTACCCCAGATCTTATTTTATCTGTAACTTGTGAGTAATAGCACAGACTACATAAATATAAGAAAGATTAAATGACATTAGGCAACATTAAGAACAAAACCACTACCTGTGTCTAAGGACATATCGGTTTCTTCTTTCTATTTCTTCTTTTTATCAGATTAATTAATAATCCTTGACCAAACACTTAATTTGCTCTCTAACCTCGAATGCTATCCATTAACTTAAAGAGAAAAAAAAAGCGCACCAACATGCTTCAAAATATTGACGTCAAGAGGTTGTAAGCCTCATAAAATTTGATTTATTTTAAATAAGGTTAGGGAGTTATTAATCGATTTCTTGTTATTGTACCAAAAGCTTGTTATCGTACCAAAAGTTGACTCTGAATTAACACACACACACACACACACACACACACACAAACACACACACACACACACACACATCATTTCTTTCGTTATTCTGGGGCCAGAAAGTCCAGGCTTGGGTGACTCCTCTTTTGCTACACAAAGGCCCCGGCGCCCCGCAGATGTTATCCAGTGGGAGTATGTGCAAGAGACTGAGAGAATATCCATCCAATGAGACAGATCGGAGCAGGGATTCTAGCTTCATTTTTTTTTTCAGTGAACTCATAGAAATCAATGAGGGTCCACTGAGAACTACATTAATCCCAGCACTGTGTGCTAAACATTTACTGCTGGGTCCCACCTCTTAGTTACTGGACCCTACCTCTTAGTTACTGGACCCCCGCCTCTTAATTAGTGGGCCCCGTCTCTTAATTACTGGACCCGCCTCTTAAAGAGCAGCACCCTAACTTCACAGCACCAGGGAACAAACTTCAAGATCACGAACCACAAAATACCATGTGACTTTCCTGTTCCTTGTCCTTCCTTACAATACATAGCCTGACATACAGCAGAAATCCAATAAAAAGGCAGTGGGTTCATGATGGAACTGTAAGTCTTCATTTCATCTAGTGTTAACTATTACGTTTTTAAGATGACAAAATTACATAAAAGTCTTGGCACTTTGCCACTTTGCGGTGTGCCATGGTGCTGTTGTGTTTAATACATCCACAATGCGGTAGCCTCTTGCCATTCCGCATTTCCGCTTTCCCCTCCCAAAGATCCCAAACTCATTCCCTACTCCTCTCTATCCCCAGCTCTGGCGGTCATTAAGGTACCTTCATTTTCTGTCAACCATGTCATTTTGTAAATGAGACAATAACAAGGTTAGAGGTTCAGCCAGAATCCCAAGTCACGCAGGCACTAGTGATCTGGGCATCTTGTTAGAGATTTTTCTGTCTACTGCACTATTATGGTATTTCATGTGCAGTCACCTAAGCAGCTTCTTTAAGAAATGTAACTCATTTTCTCCCTTTCTTGGGTCCATATCAGACTGTCATATTCATTATGATTCCACAGCTCAAGTGGATGATTGAAGACTCTATTTTCCAGACATGTTTGTTCCAGGAGAAGCTGGCTGCACAGAATTACTATGGTGTTCCGGGCACTCCTGTAAACACCTTACAAACATCACCTCATGTCCTATATCTTGTGGGGGTGGGGTGGGGGAGGGACTGACACTCCATTTTCTAGCATTTTTTTAGGAGAAGAAATTGCAATAAAAGGGCCTTAAGTCTCCTACTCATGGTCACAGAGATGACGAAGTCAACACAGTTATCAGACTTCCTTTCAAGTGGCTGGTTAGAAGGGAGGCAGATCATAGGATCCGTAAAGGTGTCCTTTACCAATGTTCTCCACCTCAAGGGGACTTCTTTCAAAGGCCGTCAGCAGTCTGTTCAACTGCCATAATGAGATTTTTAATGGGCAAATAGTTTACTCACTGTTATAATTAGTATTTTCTCATTGAAAATTTCACATATGTGTGCATTATATATTGATCTTATCAACCCTCACATCCACCATCCTATTGGTCACATGTTCCCAACTCAACACATGTTATTTTTCCATAATCTGATCAATACTGTTCTTATGGGCAGAGGTATAGGTTTTTCTGCTGGAGCATGAATAATTTTTATTTATTTATTTATCCTGCTTTATAGCGCTCTCTCCCAGTCCCCACACACAGTCCCTCCACTAACTCTTCTCCCCTTCTCCTCTGAGAGACTAAAGGCCCAAGCTCTATATTCCTCCACCCTGCCACATCAAGTCTCTGTGGGGCTAGGCACATCCTTTCCCACTGAAGCCAGACAAGGCAACCCAGTTAAGGAACACATCCCGCAGAAAGGTAACAGCTTTAGGGAGAGCCTCCTGCTTCAGTTGCTTGAGATCCATATGAAGACCAAGCTACATATCTGCTACATATGTGTGGAGAGGCCTAGGCCCAACCTGTGTATGTTCTTTGGTTGGTGGTTCTATCTCTGAGAGCTCCCAGGGTTCAGATTAGTTGACTCTCTTGGCCTTCCTGTGGAATTCTTAGCTCCCTTGGGGCCCTCAATCTTTCCCCTAACTCTTCCAGAAGAGCTCACAACTCAGTCCGGTGTTTGGCTGTGGGTCTCTGTATCTGTTTCAGTCAGTTGCTAGGTAGAGCCTCTCAAAGAACAGTCACGTTAGGCTCCTGTCTGCAGTCATAACAGGGCATCATCAGTAGTGTCAGGTAGTGGTGCCTGTTGATGGGATAGGTTTCAAGCTGAACCAGTTATTGCTTGGCCATTCCCTCAGTTCTCTGCTCTATCTTTGTCTCTGTTTTTCTTGTAGAAAGGATAAATTTTGGGTCGGAAAGTTTTATTTGTGGGTTGTTGTCTTTATACCTCCACTGGGATTCCTGCCTGACTACAGGAGGTGGCCTCATCAGGTTCCACATCCGCACTGCTATGAATCTCAGCTAAGGTCACCTCCATTGACTCCTGGGAGCCTCCTCCATCCCAGGTCTCGGGCACATCCTCAAGATGTCCCTCACCACCTACTCCTCAAAACTGAAGATTTCCAGTCATTCTCTTGGCCCTCTGGCCCTCCCTCCTGTCTCTCCCCATACCTCCTCCTGATCCCTCTCCACTCCCTTCCTCATCCCACTCTTCCACCCAGTTCCCTCCCTCCATCTGCCTTCTATAACTATTTTATTCCCTCTTCTAAGTGAGATTCAAGCATCCTCACTTGGGCCTTCCTTCTTGTTTAGCTTCTTTGGGTCAGTACATTGGAGCCTGGAACCTGTACTTTGCCGCTAATCAATGAGTCCATACTATGCATGTCTTTTGGAACTCAGGATGATATTCTCAAGATCCATCCATTTGCCCACAAAATTCAGGATGTCTTTGTTTTAATAGCTGAATAACATTCCATTATGTAAATGAACCATCTTTTCTTTATCCATTCTTCAGTTGAGGGACATCTAGGTTATTCCCCCGGCTCCACATCCTCACCAGCATGTGTCATCACTTGAGGTTTTGATCTTAGCCATTCTGATGGGTGTAAGATGGAATCTCAGGGTCATTTTGATGTACATTTCCATGATGACTAAAGACATCGGACGTTTCTTTAGGTGCTTCTTGGCCATTCAAGGTTCCTCTGTTGAGAATTTTCTGTTCGCTCCGTCTCCCATTTTTAATTGAGTTGTTTGGATTGTTGGTGTCTAATTTCTCAAGTTCTTTCTAACAGTAGTCTCTCTCCCCCAAAATAAAAGTAACTTTCCCTCCTCCAACAGCCATCAACAGCAAAGTGCCTCAGTGAAAGGTCTCATGCACCTCCCCAACCCCATGCTCATCCAACACATCCAGCAAACCTCAAGACTCAAGAAACATCCTAGAAAAGGAGTTGGAAAAAATGTACGAGCTGGAGAACGGAGAGGGAACGGAGAGGAATCCTCTGGATACGACACGGCTATTACACACATGAAATCACACAAGCAACAGTTGCTTGTCTAACCCATTTTGAAACAAGACTATAGCATGTGGTATTTATCAAACATTTGACCAAATGAGCCTTAAATTAAATGTGTCAGTGATCATTTATATACAGTAAATAACCCAACCTTCAGTGAATGCTCGGAGTTACGAGTAATAATAACAAAAAACCACAAAATAAAAGAGCCCCCTCTCTCCCCAGCCTCAGGGAGCTCCCCCTCCTCCCACCCTCCCAGCTCCGGACCATCTCCACACTGCTGTGAGGTAAGCTTATCTTTTCCTAGAATTCATAAATGGGATCATACAGTGTGCAGTCTTCAGATCTGCTGCTCCAGTGACCCACTTCCTCCAACAAGGCCAGACCAACTCCAACCTGGTTACACCTCTGGACACCTGTCAAGTAGCACCACTCCCTAGTGACCAAGCATTCCGATACATAAACCTACAGAGGCAGTTTGTGTGTCTGTGTATGTGTGTGTGTGTGTATGTGCGTGTGGTATGTGTATACATGTGTGTGCATATATGTGTGGGGTATGTTTGTATGTGTGTGTGTACATGTGCGTGTGTGTGTGCATGTGCTTGTGTGTTCGTGTGTGCGTGTGTGTGTTTGTGTGTGTGTGTGTGCGTGCATGTGCATGTGCATGTGCGTGTGCTTGTGCATGCGTGCCTGTGTGCATGTGTGTGTGTGTGTACTTTATGGAGCAGACTTTAGGACAGAGTGTCAATCTGACTTCTGTGTAGATTGATGAGAAATGCTTTTTAAATGTAATTAATTAATGCTTGATTAGTTGTTGGCTCTTAGGACTGTTGACCTTCTGATTCTACAGAGCACACAGCCACACATACAATGTATTCTTTTTGAAATTATCTTTGTCATTCATCTCTCAACTACTATTCAGAAGCTCCTCTTCTCTGTCGCCATGCTAATAAATTAGGGGTCCCATAAGTGGCTTTGTTCGGACTCATTTTTTTCCCTCATTTAGTGAGCAGACATCTACAGCTGCTTCTCAGTCTTAATCCATCTGCCTGGAGATGCAGCGTTATGGACAGCCATCCATAAATATTGCCATGTTGACAAGCTGGCTGTAGATGGGGGAGGAATACTATTATTTATTTATTTATTATTATTATTATTATTATTATTATTATTATTATTCCTGATTAAGAGAGAGGTCAGATTGACAAGACAAGGGCTCTGAGGTCCCTTCTAGTTTGCAAAATGTCTGTCCACATAATTTCTAGGAACAACGTTATGATACATGTTCCGAACTTCATTGCAGTTGCCTGTGAATTGCCGAGAGCTGGTTCCATGCTCTGCATTTAATGAGGCGAAGCGTGAGGGAAGGGGAGAGCTCAGACTTGGAATTAGAAGACAGTCCTGCTGTCTAAGGAAACTTTAGCAGCCGGAGCAACCGTTCTGAGCTATTAGTGCAGACATGGAATCTTGCAGCACATTCAAATGCACAGGTTGCACAATGGTCTTCCCGTCCGTCCGTATGTTGTCCCCACTGACACAGTCAGAGGCTGGGGATGTTCTGTATTTCAGTTCAGAATATGAATGCCTTTTTAAGTTTTACACTGGCTACTTAAAGATTGGGGTCTCCGTGCTTATTTATGTGTATAGGTACATATATGTAGGTATATGAATGTGCCCACTGGGGCGTTTGGTTCTGCAGCACTTGAGTCACAGACAGTTGTGAGCTTCCTGAAGCAGATGCTGGGAATCAAATCCAGGTCCTCAGCAAGAGCAGTGAGTGCTCTTAGTCAGTGAGCTGACACTCCAGTCTCTCAAATACCTTTTAAAATGGGACCTCTTAAGAGATGACACATTCACAATTACTTGAAAAAACTCCCACTTTCAAAGACTTACATTATTTCTGTCCCCAGAAGTGAGACAAAGCCTTGTTCCAGTTTGCTTTGAGGGTAAATACTAAAGGGGCCTGAAGCATGAAAACCATGGCGTTGCACTGTGGGAGTTGTTTAGAAAGAGATCCATGGAGTGTCTACAGGTAGAGAGGCTGCACCCCGGCAGAGAAAGACAGATGCTGAGCCTGCTGTCCCAGCTGAGGTTACACACAAATACAGGATGCCAGGAGCCAATTGCTATCTGTTCAGTGTGTGTGTGGTGATTCCATGTAATTTCCAGCCGGACAAGCAAGACATGACTGCCCAGTCATCACAAGATCTCATTCATGGTACTCCCCTCCAGTAAGGCCCATACCTATAACCCAAATCTCTAATCCCTAACAACCGAGAACATGCTCTGGAAACAGAATCCATGTAGTAGGAAGCCCTGGAAGGGTTTCTGCATCTCAGCCCATATAATGACCTTGAGGTTCATCCAGGCCGTCCTGTGTCTTGAGTCCATTTGCCTCCCCCATTGAGCAGCACTCCCCATGATGACGGCACTTCACATTTTTGCTAAATTTGTCTGTAAAAAAGAACATTCTGGTTCTTTCCCATTTGGAGAGATAAAGCTGTAATAATCATGCACAAATCGACAGAGGGTTTTTGTTTGTTTGTTTGTTTGTTTGTCTACCTCAATGCAAGAGTCCAGGAGGCCAGTTACCAAACTTATAGTGAGAATGTATTTACTTTTGGAAATAAACCACTGAACTATTTCTCAGAGTGGCTCCAAGCTCTGATGTTTGATCAACAGTATTAGAGATTCAGTTTTCCAGCCTCACTGGAAACATCGGATGTTCCATAAATTAATTTTGCCTGTTCAAAGAGAGTAGGGCGTATCTAGGCTATGGACTGGTTTGCATCTTTCTGATAGCTACTGTTGTTGGGTATATTTTCACGTGCCTTGTTGGCATGCCAGCATGACATGTATCTTTCTTCTTCCTGTTTTTGTGAATTATATTTTTGTGTCTTTTTCCCTTTTTTATGTAAACTGTTTGAATTTTGCAAACCTATGGGTTGAGAGTGATCTGGATATTATAGGAATGGTCCCCTGTCATGTAAGTCATTTGTAGATGCTTCTGCCAATCTAGAACCTATTGATCTTCCTACTAGGCGCTTTCACTAAGAAAAGTTTCTTCTTTCCTTATAAATATGTGTAAGTGGGTCTGGAGAGTTGGCTTAGCTGTTAAGCATACTTACTGCTTTTCTCAATAGGACCCAATATATTTCTTCCCACACCCATCTAAGATGGTTCAGGATTACCTGTAATCTAGCTTTGACGCCCTCTTCTGGACTCCTCTGGCACCTGCACACACATGCCGTGCACTCACACAGACATGCAAATTTTTAAAAACACTAGTTGTTTAGATTTGTATAATGTGTATATTCTATATACGTATATTATTCAGGCATATGTTTCCTATACATTTTCCTTAACTGTAGAGACAAAGGACAACGATATCAAGATCAGAAATAGTGCTTCTGTCTGCCAATCATGTCTTGTGAAAGCAAATGCAATTGAAAATGTCCTGGCTTATTCTACATCAGGCACTGTGGAGTAAGACGCATCCAATGCCCAGGCAATCTGCATCTCTTCCAGCAGACTGGCTACTCAGGTGGCTGTGTGTGGTAAGACGGACAAAGCACTTTCACTCAGGAGAATAACTTCCTGCATAGGACTGCGATCAGGAGCTCTGGACACTGGGGGACTCAAAGAGGGAGAAAATGCATCAGGATGCGATAGCTGCTTCAGATAACAGCCTGGTGAGATGCCTGTGCCTCACATCACAGTTCATCCAGATACACTTGATGGGGACTAAAATCAAAACTTTGAGAGATTGTCTCTTAGGAGACGCAATGGAAAAGTATCATGGAGAAGTTATAGGGGATGCAATAAGGCTTACTATTATAGAGGGAATTTGAGAGTGTGGGCAATCTCTGGCTTTTTCGTCTGAGTGAATTTTCCTTGTTTATTTTTCATAACTTTTTTAAATATTCTGAGAGAGTTAACATAATGCAAAACAACAAATTTTTATTCCAAGTTTCATATTCTGTGATATTTATTCTTGGTTCCAACTGGAAGGTGGACTATCCATAGCTAGTATAAACACTGCTGACTTGTTTCTGTGTCAGGAGAGCAGCAGGTGACTCATGTGTTTGCACATCTGGTTCTTCAACCTACTAGCTGAGGGGGTATAGTTTTCCTAAGTAATGTATACATATAAGCATGCATCATATATGTATATATGCATATATATATATATATATATATATATATATATATAATGTCCAAATATATATAAACCACAAGTTGAAAAATTCTAACCATAATAAACAATCTAACTTCTAAAATGTGCTTGTCTCTATAACGCCATCTATACATTCATCAGAAACAGCTTTGAGATAGGTCTAAAAAACAGGTCAAAAGTTACTTCAATAGGATGCCTCTAGCATTCAGAATTTTGTTTCCAGGAAATACTTTTAAGATCATTGTTTGAACTTTAGAGATGAAGCTATTTTGAAACTAGTGGATTATAGTGCACAGATTATTCTAAAAAACTATTCTTTACCCCTTAACACACACACACTCACACACATACACATGCGTACACACATGCACAGGCACACACACAAAAGCACATATGCACACAGGCACACTTATACATAAACACACAGAGAAACACAATACACATTCACACACAGGCATAAATGCACACAGACATACACATAAATGCAGGCACACTACACATGTACACACAGAGACACACAATACACTCACATACACATGCAGGAAGGAACATATTCACCTATATACACATAGACACACAATATATACCCACAGACACACAGGGGCACATACATGCACAGACATAAAACACACACTCACCCAGAGACACAGGCAGATATACACACTACACACACACAAACACACACACAAAGCTCTCTGAGCTTTAAACAAAGAAACTCTCCTATTGTCAATCAACTTTGGCCATCCAAGGCCACCTTTCCCTGGGGAACAGTTGACAATTCATTATGGGTGAGAAGGATTCGCCATCACAGGAGGGACCTCCAGCTGCCAGTTTGACCACCAGCCTCTTGGACTCTAGAGACTCTCCTCCTGACCTATGTTTAATGACAATGCAGACTGCCTTCTGGTAGCCCTTCATTGGTGCTTCCTCTCAAATGATTCCTTCATGATTCCTGTTCGGGACAGCCCGCTGGTTGATGTGAGATCCACAGTCATTGCCCAGGCCACTCTCAGACATTCAGGAGCTGTGGCTGGTACTCATTCTGGCTTTTCAGACTCCAGAGGAAACAGGGGAGAGGACAAACTGACTTACAAACCAGAATGTGCAATACAGGCAAGGCATGAAGCCACTTAAATCCATTCCAGATCCGTCTTCCTGAGGCCATAGCAAGAGTAGTCTCCTGATTGACAGAACAATATCCCCATGGTTCATGGAGGGGCACTGCCAGGAATATATTTTATAAGTTAAATGCTTACAATAAAACATTAATATAATTTATCCTAAGAATGTCTGCTGAATCTCTTTCTCGCTTTGATGGCAGAGAGGGAAGTCAGGGGCAGTTTGCCACAGTGATGTGATACCCTGGCAAGAAAACGCTGTGTGCTATATCACAAACATATGGTCCTGGTGATGGTTTCACAGTCGAGTCTTTTAACTGCTTCTTCCCCCACCCCACTCCGTTTGGGGGGACCTCTTCTAGACAAGAATAATATGTTTTCTTGTCAACCTATCACATCAACCATTAACACATGTCTCTGCTTTCCGAGTTTACATGGTTAAGAAGTTAAAACTTAACCTCACATTTCTCGTGACCTAAGTTTTGAGTTTGTAGTCAAGTTGATCGTCATAGCTTCTCTCTGGTGAAGTAACTTGGTTTGCCTCGCAGCGAAGGAATTGCTCCTCACGCACGTCCTCCTCCCCCTTATCCCCCATAGTTAACGTTTCTCAAGTTACAACTGATTAAATTGGGATGTGTACAAAATATGTCAACCACGATGGTAAGAAGACTCCAAAACGTAAGGTCAGGAATTAGCCTCCCATAAGACAAATCTGGCCCACAGATGTATCTCATTATGCTTAGAAAGCATTCAAGCATTTAAAAAAAATTAGTGGCTGAAATTTAAAAGTTGATATATTGCAAATAGAAAATGAGGTCTTCGAGTGAAAAAAAATATAGCAGCCTCAACCTGCATTTGTTACATTGTTGCTTAGTAATTTCAGCACAGCCCTCTTCTATGGGGCGGGGCCTCCCTACCTCCTTGTTCATGTATACCCTACTGGATACACATTCTTCATTGACACTGGAGGTCCCAAATCTTTCCATATCTGAACAAGCAATGCTCTTATTTTTTCAATTATAAGGAATTCTGAAAGAATGAACGGCATTGAACCTGAAAGACAATTACTCCTGAAAGACTGACAGCCATCCTTAGTTATATGAAGAATTGTTCCTGGCAGCATCCGCTAGGTAAATAACGTTCTGTTGCCTTCAAACTAAAGGAAGACACATTTTGCTCCCCTGTAGTGATAACGTCATGACAGGGAATGGCACAAACCAGACACCACTGCCTCTGGGAGCCTTTGGGGGACACCATCAGTGAGTCAGCAGAACCATGAGCTGGCCACTGATCTCTGAGTCTCCTCTGGTTCCATGGCGGTATCCAGCATCCTTTTAGGGATGTTAAGTGGAGTGCCTACTGACTGGAAATCCAGTTTGAATTGGAAAACATTACATGAGCCTCCGAGTCTTCAGCTGCCATCGTCTTTGACTGGCTAGGATGAGGGTTAATAAATATCAATGTCATCCTTCAGAAACATGGGCAGTCCTGTAATTAGATTTGTTACAGAGTTTGCCTCTCTTGTCCCAGAGGGTTTGATTTTTTTTTGTTGTTATTCTGATATCACATGGCAATCAGATGTATAGTTTTTCTCCTGGTAAAAATATTGATTAAAAAAAAAAAACCTGTAACATCAACCCAACTGTCAAAATGAAAATTTTAAAGCAGTGTAGTGCTTTAAAGGCAATTCTGAGATTTATTTTTATTTACTAAAAGCATGACTCATATATACACACATTATATATGCACATGTATGTAATTTCCCTGGAGTCTTTATAAACCACTAGAAAAAAATGACAACTGTAGTTGTGTGAAAAAGCAATAATCTTGAAAGCTTAAGACTGCTGTAGGCAGACCTTTCTCTTCTGAAGTCTGCCCTTTTTTACATAGACCAAGGTCTGGCAAAGCAAAAGCCTGCTGGTCACACTCAGCCTGATGCTTAATTCTGTCAATAAAGTTTTATTGCAGCACAGCCAACCTGTTGGCGGATGATCGTTTGTGGCCAGCTTTTGTGCAGTGATAGAAAGGACTTTGTCCAATAGAAATTACTGCCTCCAAACCCAAAAGATTCACTGTCTGGCCCTTCACGAGAGAAGGAGGGTAGCGTGTCTGTTTTCAAGTTGTCCATGTACTGTCTACACCATGGTTTCTTGTCAGTCAAACAAAATCTTAAATGAAGTCTCTATCTGATACCACTAAACAGAAAAGTCATATTCTCCCCCATCTGGGGTAAGCACAAGGGAGCTATTTTCTGGCTGTCCTATCTCTACTTTTACCTCGCCACAAAAAGACCTTAAATTCCACATCCTTTTCATTTTCACATGGAATACCCTCACTCAAAAGAATTTCTTGAGTCATAGAATAACCTGTGTTGCTTGGGGAATGAGGTCAAGTGGGAGTCTTGTCTTCACCATAGCTGGGGAGATTGCTCAGTGGTAAGGGTTGGGTCTTTTGTCTTGTTTTGTTTGCTCCTGAAGAGGACCCAGGTTCGAATCCCAGCTCCTACATGGTAGTTAACAACCATTTTGAACTCCAATTCTGGGAGATCCGATAACCTCTTCTGTCCTCTGTGGAGACACCAGCCCCATACCTGGAAAGCAGACTTACATACAAGCAAAACACACGTGCATATTTGAATTAAAAAAAATTCTGAGAACACATTTTTTAAAAAGCTTCAAATTTCCTGAAAGCTGCTAATAGCTTTGTGACAGAGAGTTCTAGACCAATGTTGGTTTTCTCAAAGCTAGCAAGAAGAAGTGGAGCAAAACTAAGAAAACTATTTGTTTCTACCTTCTTAACTCTGTGGGAATGTTTCATTTTTCTTTTTCCCACTTAGGAAGATGCAACGAGGAGCTGGCCATTTTGGTTCACAGTCCTGACGCACTGGTGAAAATCTGGCCCAGCAAACCGATTTGTTCATTACTGTGGTTGCTCTCACTGTCCTTAGCAATTCATCTCACACAGTCTGCAAAAGTGACGGTATTACTTCTGCTGCGAGGATTTATACCTCCAAGAGATATCCTGGAAATTACATTCTCGATGACAGAAGAATATATTGTTGCTAAATATAATTTGTATATATCGTCAAATGAGTGGATTTTGCTCAGAAATTGAATATACCAAGGATTCCTGTTGCTGGCAGTAAGTCAGCAGAGATACCACGAGACACAATTCTTCACTTACACCTGAAAATACTAGATAAGATGCGAACATTTCTTTAAATGAAAAGGCAAGGGCTGGCAAGGTGGCTCAGGGGATGGTGGCACTTGCTGCTAATCTAGACTATCTGAGTTCGAGCCCTAGGACCCACACAGTGCAAGGGAAGAACTCATTCCCTCAGGTATCCTCTGAGTTACATGTGTGTGTCGTGATGTCAGAGCACCATGGAGTACATGCAACTCGGGATATATGCACATACCACACACACACACACATACACACACACACATACACACACACACACACACATCTTAAAAATACCAAAGATGACCGATCCATGGAGGAAACCACAAGGACCTGCAACTCAGCAAGGATTACAAGAATTTCCTCTTGTACCTCTCTTTTGTACCCCATGCAGCTTTCTGGATCTCGTCCAGGGATCTTCATCTTCTCAGTTGTGCTGAAAGTTTTGGCTCCAGCCAACTCTCTACTCTTGCCCTTCCTTACATACACAAGGTTATGAGGTTATGATGTAAAAGTCATTGCTACCTAGGAACTAAAAAAAAAAAAAAAAAAAGTAGGGCTTGATGCTTAAAACAGTGTATCATAGCTGGGCCGGGCGGTGGTGGTGGCACACGCCTTTAATCCCAGCACTTGGGAGGCAGAGGCAGGTGGATTTCTGAGTTCGAGGCCAGCCTGGTCTACAGAGTGAGTTCCAGACTGTCAGGGCTACACAGAGAAACCCTGTCTCGAAAAACCAACAACCAAACCAAACCAAACCAAACCAAACAAACAAACAAACAAACAAAAACCACTGTATCATTTGTATTAGTGTACAATAAAGTAAAACAGGGTTGTAGAGTTAGAAAATATCTAAGTTCTATCGGAGGAAGACTATAACACTGATAAATAGATTCCCAGAACTAAAAAACGAAATAAAGCCTAGAGATGGCTCGGTGGTTAAAAGAGTTGGCTGTGCCACCATAAGGAGATGAATTCAAATCCACATTTTAAAAAGCTATCCAGATACAGTGGTGTGCTCCTGTAACCCTAGCCCTGGGAGAAGGGGCTGAAGACAGGCAGGCCCTGGGGTTGTCTGGCCAGAGAGTCCAGATCAAACAGTGAGAGTCAGGTTTAGTGAGGGATCCTACTTCAGAGGATAAGATAGGAATGATGGAATGGGACATTCGAACAACTTCTAACCTCGAGATGTGTTCATCATGGATGAGTGAGTGCATGTGCACATGTGCATACTCACACAGATACACATATGTACACACACATATACACACAGACACATATATACACACATATGTACCCACACATACACACACACACATACATACATACACACACATAGATACACACACACACAGAGACACACACAGACACACACTCAGACAGATACACATACATACACACAGACACATATAGACACACAAACCCCAACACACCTATGTTCACATATTGCAATGCTCTTTGGGTACTGAGCCTTGGGGATTCTTGAAACAGAAAAAAATAATCTTCAGAATAATCCTAAAGAGGTAGATAAATTCCAATCTCTACTTCTCCAAATCACTAGACTGGCAATACCAAAGACCCAACCCAACCCATATTAACACATCTTCATCAGGTGTCAGCTATGCACTGTTTGTGCTTGGAAACAACTAGTGACAGTGCTGGCTGTGCCCATACGAGGGAAGGAGGTACGTGGGTTATCTTTGTTGGCTCCTCACTGTTTGATGCCAAGTCTAAAACCACTCTACAAATCTATTATTGAAAAAATCTTATAAGGAGAGTTTGAGCATCAGTGTTGAACACTGCTAAGTATTGCTCAGTAAAATTCCACTGAGCGACCATATAACTAGAACTCAGATAAGGGTCAAACATTTCGAGTTATCCCAGGAGATGAGTCTATACTTCTCTCCACCTAAGATGCTACATCTAATCCAATTGACTTCCACCATCTTGAATGTACGCAAATGAATCCTAGTAGAACGTATTTCTTAATATATGCCTTCCCTTATTCCACTTTACATGCATGACACATTACTCGGGTGCTTGAGCATGGTATCTCCTCATTTGTAACATCATATTCCATTGGACCAGATGAATAGAATGCAGCTTTTGTATCAATTCTACTGTGATGGACACTTTGGTTGTTTCAGTTTGGGGCACTAATAAATAAGGAAGGCTGCTATGAACATTAGTATACATGCTTCGGCCTTTAAAACACATTTGACATTTCTATCTCTAAAAGATTAGAAATGTACAGATGTGAAGATGTTCTGCCAAGTCAAGCTCTTTAAGTGGTTTTCCAAAGGAGCTGTATTGATTTACTGTCCCGCCAGGAGAGTGTGCAAGGAGCCAGTCCTTCCATACCATCAAACTGTTAAGCCTTTCCGACGTTAGCTGCTTCTGTGGATGTGTACAACTTGGAAAGCAGGTACTTTGGAATCAGAGAGATTTGATTTTACACCCTTTCTCGGTCACTTCCTGTCAGCGTGTTTGGTCACAAGCAAGTCACATCCCGTCTCTTGCTCTTACTACCTCCCCCTTCAGAGTGGTTATCTTCCTATAAAGTGGGTGTGGCATTCCAAGTGGTTATCTTGGTGGAAAGTGTGTGCAGATAACAAATGAAAGTGATACACAGACTATCACAACTTCTTCTGAAGCATTACCATACGCTGGTGAGTATTTACCCACAATGGGGAGCACAGCCTACTGAATTCACTGGCAAGAGTCAGGAGAGTCAACCCTTCCCTTGCCTTCTAAATGGCTGGCATTCTGTAGTATAGAGGTGATAGGCTAATCTTGCCACTTTCCTCAGAAGATTGGGCTGCTATATCTAATTGAACTAAGGAGATAGTCTATCGCTTTGAGGTCATGCCAGAAAGCACTCACGTTGGAGATATCACTGGGGCAGATCTGAATTGGCTATTTCCATCTGCTTTCTCCGGCCTCAGATACCCCACACCGTATTACAATGTCTTGAGAGAGATAGTCAAGAGACCTCAAGAGCCAGCAGGTGAGGGCACATACTTTTATTTTCAACAAAATTAAGAGCAAGCAATGGCCGCTTGGGAACATCAATCATTCTTTCCTAACGTGTTTGCTACGGTATCCAGGCGTGAACATACTCATTTCTCAAAACTTGACCACATCTTTGCCTGCGAAGAGGTGTCATGTTGCCTTAACAATTGAGAAGTGAACTTGCTTATAATCCGTCTTCTCACTCAGTTTACACAGAAACCAAAACCCTCTTCAGTGTCAGAAGAGTGAGCTCATGATTTTAAGGAAACATGGAGAGAGCTTCATGTCTTTCCATAGACAGTAAACATCCAACAGTTCCCTAGACTCCAGGTTTTGTCTACACCACAAGCGAACACTTACATCAGAAATAATATACCATACAAAGGGTGGCTGTTTCATCGAAGGGGACCATTCAGTCTCCCTCTTTTGCTACTTTATTGTTGGGCAGGGAAAAGAGAGTAGCCTTTACGAGTGTTTTTTTGCTGCCTGTGAGGGACCTACTCTCAATTTGGTACACAAACGTGAACCCTATGGCTCTTGGCGAACCATGTGTACATGTCTTCAGGTTTAATGGTAGTTGTGGCTGTCTCCCCGATACGAGGCTCTTTAGAAACCACAGAAGACTGATTCTCAGCTAATAAGCCCACAACACATTTTTTTCTCAACCCAATTCCTTTAATTTTTAAAGGCTTGTATAGTTAAAAGGAATTGAAGCCCATGTGTTTTTTATTCCTGGGCACTGACATCATCCAAATAGCCTTTTAAACAGCTGGTTGAGCCCTTTTTAATAAAGTCCTCTTATGACTTGTTTCTTTTGGAAAACAGAATCTCTTTTTGCCAAAGGCAAATGAACCGAAGTGCCAAAAGACTTGGATCTTGGTCAAAATCTCAGACCTGCAAGCTGATATTCTCTGTACACAGGCTCCCAATGCCCGCCTCCATTGAAATGAGTGACGAGGAGGGAGAGGCACCATTTGAAGCAAGTTCAGGCTCAAACCCACCTTCAAGCAACTAAAAAAAAAATCTACATTTTCTGGTTGAACAAAGGCTAAACCTGAAACAAATCAGTGTCCGATATGTCCTGGATTATTGCAGAAACACGATCCACTGGCAAGCAGTTAACCTCTCTCTGTTTCTGGTTATCATGAGTAAACCACAATGCCATATTCTCCAGAGGATACAAGGGCTGATATTTGCGAGATGTGATTGTTTTAACAGTCATTTTGGAGATAATCTCTTTGGTAAACATTTGAGAGCTCTCTCCATAGTACATGCTCATGCATATTATGTCAGTACACATAAGAGGATATGTACGAATGTACGATACTTACCTAAGGATTTTTCTCCCTCTCCCAATAACAACGTTCTTGTCTAAAGGCATGAGTACTGTTTGAGAAAGTGAAATTTTAATCCAAGCTCAAAGCGTGTGAAGGAGTCCAGCCTCTAAATAGATCCATATGCTGTCACGGAAAGAAAAAAAAACCATTCAGTCTTTTGGGTCTTAACAATGGAGCCTGTTTTTCTCCTTGTCAAAATGAGTATAGCCGAGCAGTAATCAGAGAGATGCATGGTGAAGAGAAGTTGGATTTTATGGGAATCTCTGAAGCGAGCAGGCATTCCAATTCCCACAGCCTCCAGCAGAAATGCAAGCATGGAAGTTCTATTTGAGAAGCAAATTCATTTGCCATCAAGAATTTTCACAGAGAGTTTCACTCAAGTGAGGAAATTAAGAGAGAAAAGAGAATAAGAGAGTTATTTGATTTTATTTTACTGTTCAGATTTTAAAACTCTCTCTCTCTCTCTCTCTCTCTCTCTCTCTCTCTCTCTCTCTCTTCTCTCTCTCTCTGTGTATGGGCATGCATATGTATATGGCATATATATATATGTGTGTCTAAAGATTTATGAGTTTACCAAAAGCTCTTAGAGAAACTGAATAAGCAAAAACTTTAAAGTAAAATTTCAATTTACAAAACAGATGATGCCTTATGTGAACGTACCTCTGTTCCAGTCTTTGTCATCTGTATCTTTATTTTTAAAACTTTGTCTAAGAGGTTAGATTGGAGGCCATTTTTTTTTCTCTCCACAGTTGGTAGATATCAAAACCTTGGGATCTAGAGGTCTGTGGAAATGAATGGCTTTCATTGTTAACAGACAGTCAAAGAATTGTGAATGATTCGCCTCAGGGTCCATTGAAATCTGAAATGTCATTGTACAGTGAACGAGTAGATCAAGGTTAGGGCTGAGTACTGAAGAAAGCCAGGGGAGGAGGGAAAGTCTAACTGGAGATCAAACAAATTAAAAGTATTTCCTGTGACAAATAGAATTTGATTTATATCTTTCAAATGGCTCTTTTGATTACACAACCTGAAACTCGTCTCTGCATTATTAAGCAGACGTTTCTCAGAGGTGTTTTATGTGTTGACTTTTCAGGATAATATAGAGAATACCATTTAATAATGTCAGGGAAGCTGCCAGATGCACCGACTTAGCTGTGTGACCTTGGCAAGTTAACAAACTTTCCACACTGTAGTTCCCTCATTTATAAAGCAGTAGCATGATATATAGACACATTGTACAAGAATGGATTTTTAATAAGCTACAAAGATACCAATGTGTTCAATTATAGTCATCCATAGACATCTATCTGCCTATCCCTTGCTCCTCCCCTCCCTCCTCTCTGTCTTTCTTTCCTTCCTCATATCCTCCACAGGGCACCCTAGGTTGTCAAGACTAGAAAAGGACCCAAGGACCATGTAAGTATTCCTAGTTCCTCAACCTAGAACTGACCTTAATACTTGCATATAATTAAAATGGCATAAAAGCAAAAAGGAGGAGGGGGGGATGGGATAGAGGTTTCCTAGGGAGGGGAAATGGGGAAAGGGGATGGCATCTGAAATGTAAATAAATAAAATATCCAATAAAAAAATGAAGAAAAATTTTTTAAAATGAACTTACCCATAAATATAAATGAAATGATTTCTCCAAGGCTATGGAGCTAGTTGATGGTGCACAATGGTTCTGAGTCAATAATTTCTGATCAAGCAATGAAGGTAAGATTTGGTGAAACACTATTTTAACCTCCACCAATTTTCTTACCTCTAAGATGGGGTTTAAAGCACTATCTATGTCCTGGAATGACCATGCAGTGTTGGTGTATAGGAGAACACTGGAAAGTCACTTTCACTGAAAAAAAAAATGACATGGATTCTCACTGAGCCATATTTCCATGATCAAGTCAACTTGAGATGGCTTCAGTTGTGTTCACTTCCATGTTTCTGAGTTCTAGGTTAACTCTTCCATGATCCCAGGACACCTACTAGCCCAAGCACTAACAAGCCCTTAGGGTAGCCCATAACAGGATGTTATTCATCGTTACAGATAAGAAAACTGAAGTTAACATATCCCAAGAATACATATGAACACTTATGAGTAAAAGATGGCAGAGCCGTCAGCCTCACCAAGAAAAGAATACATCTTCTCCAAGACCTGATGTGAGTCTCCCTTTGCTGGGGGTTTGTTGGCCAACGGCCTACAAAGGACAGAGGGAGCAGGAGAGGTGAGCTGGGTTCAGACTGTTTGATGAGAGGACTTCCAGAGAGACAGCTTCAGTGAGACAGCTCTATTTTAGTATTCCAGGGGTAGGGTATATGAGGGCTCTTAGGGGTATAGGTGGAAAGGGTTGATTGGTCATAACACAACAGTATCTAATTATCATATGGGTGGGAAGCTAGAACAAGATATGTGTGCTGAGTCAGAGAGCTATATACAGGGTCATTCTTCAGATGAAGCCAGGCTTCTATGCTTGGAGACACTCTCCAAGTAAGGTTAGCCAGAGAAAGGGAAACCCAGCTGAAAAGGGGAGTCCTCCATTTTGCCCAAAGATAGAAGAGCTATCCGGACATGGTGGACTGAGACCTTAATAGCAGGGCTCCCCAACAACCTGACTTCTTCGAGAATCTTCTGTCTGAAAAGTGGTGCCTTTTCAGGTCCACCACTGAAAAATGGCAGACTTTGACTGGGCCTGAAAACCAAGGAGTGATTGTCAAAGCCCTACTTATTTCTCTGTGGGAAGCAATCATGGCAGACATCTCAGACACTTTAGCTCAAGGTTAAGATGGTCAATTTCTGGGGATAAATCTACCCACTGAAACACTGCTCTGTAACATGGATGTACTCACTTTAGTACACATTGTCAACTCCCAAGTTTGATGGTGCTAAAACATCTATTTGAAAACAGACGGATGTTTAATTATTGTTTAATTTGGGCTGAGAGGCTTCCATTTTTCAGATGTCCTGAAAGGAAAATCCAGAAACTGTTACCTGAAGGATGTCTGAATTTCTCCCAACTGTTCCAGATCTGCATTCAGCATTCTGGGAGTTCTCTGCCTAGGAGATGAAGTTAGAGACTCTCCTGCTGAGTTTGATTACAGCTGCAGAGTCACAGATTTGAACAGCACTAAGACACTCTTCTAAACCTGCACATAAATACAAAAGGCTTTCTCCTTACCAAATCTGCCTTCCAGGGAGCTTGCTTCTGAGTCCATTCACCCCACCCCCTGCCCCATCCCTACTCCTTTCCCTATCACCATCTGAACAACTATCAAATCAAATAGGCTTTCTCAAAACAAAGATCCTCTCTCCATTTGCATATTCAAAGGTCACTGTAAAAATGCAAATTATTTAATATCAAAGCAGTGGTCATTTGACAATATCTTTCCGTGAAGTCAGATAAAATAGAAAATTACCTCTCGGTTGGTTTTTTTTTTAAGTTTTGCATATAATTCTATGAGAAAGCGATAGTAGGACGAGTCACCCGTTAAGCTCTGGTCAACTCTTTTTACATCCAGCTTCCATTCCTTACATAGCCACATTATTACTTAAAATGGAGCCCTTGCATTATGGTCAGCTATATGAGGGGGATAATCTGCTAAGATATATCCCTTTCTTTAAGGTGCTGTCATGACAGGCAATGAGAAATGGCACCATCCCTCAGCTATAAGTGACAGGCGCCACTATATTAGTCCGACATCTCTGTATTGCTCTGCCATTGTTTTTTTGTTTCCCCCCTTCTTCCTTTTGTTGAAAAATTGCACTTCCTTTGTGTAACATGAACAAGAAAAGAAATAAGAATCTGTTCCCTGTGAAGTCTGTGGTCCTTCCTCAGTATTAAACTGCAATTGTTTCCTGGTTTTAAAAAAAGAAAAAAGCCTTCAGGATTTCCTGAAAAATAATTCTACCAGGATGGGTGCTGGGTCCAGCTCACTTTTTTTTTTTTTCCTGTGTGCTTTTGTGATTGATGATACTGCAAGCAACTGAGGAGAGTTGCTGTGGCTGCATCTACAGAAAGTACTTTTTTTTATCTAAACAAACTGCTATTCTTCAGAGAGAGACAGAGAGAATAGGAAATATAATACATCATTTGCCTTCCTGGCTTCTTGATTGGTTGGTATGGCTTGGATGGGAGGGGTCTCCGTGAATGGACTCAGCATTGCCTCTATACTATCAAGAAGACATCTTGAATGAGTTATTTAAGGTAATAGCCAGGCAGAAATCTGTCATCCAATCAGCCAAGCTCTATAGTCAGCCCTTTAGACGGGTAATATTAAAAAAATGTGAGCTTTGAATCATGTACACCTGAGTTCAACATACCTCCCCCCAAAAAAACATCTTGCTCTACAACCCCCAGTCCCTCCGCCCCTCCAACCCCCAGCCTGGTTAGCATGTGCATCAAGCTTGAGTTTTTGGAGGCCCATTTGCTTCTGGTGAGAGACTGGGGGCTAAAGAAGGACAGATTTCACAAGGGAAAGCAGCAGGCTTACTGAGAGGAGCCATGATGGGCTGGAAAAAGATGCACATCAGAGATTTCTTTGCAAGGAAAGCTCTAACAGTGTTAAGCTGAAAGACTGAGCTCCGCCCTTTGAGAAGCTGATGTTTCCACAACTGGCCTGGAAAAGAGAAACACCATCTTCGGTCCTTCCGATGCTTCCGGCCTACTGACAGACATGACTTCCTGTATTCCACACAGCATACACCCAAGGGACTTTGTAAGCAACCGGTGTTGTGGGAATCCACAATGTGTGTCGTCATTGTGCTGGTTCTGAAGGGTAACTATTACTGGCTGTGTTCTTGTTCTCCTTTACAGTGATAATAATGTCTGGTACATTGACATGACATAGGTCCTAAGCAGAAGCAACCCATCTCGTCTCTTAAGTTGTGGGTTCATTTTAATCCGACCTCATTTATTTATTGAAAAGTATGGTAAGAGGGCGCTAAGAGGGAGGGAGGGCAACCTGGTTCCTTCTGGAACCTTCACATGTTTTTCATTCTGTGGGATCCTGAACACAGTTTAGAATCATCCAGGAACTCTGAGGTCTAATGGTTTCCTCTCTTATTTCCCTTTATTCTGTCACCAGGCAAAGTCCTCACCAAAAAAAATAAAATAAAATAAAATAAAATAAAATAAAATAAAATAAAATAAAATAAAATAAAATATATAACTGGGGCAGGAGATATAGCTGAGCTCATGAAAGTGCTTGATGCCCAACCCTGACATTTGGAGTTCAATCCCCAGAACCCACATGAAAGCAAAAGCTGAGAATCAATTCAGCCAAATCATCCTCTGACCACATGACCATACTCACACACATATACCATCACAATAACAAATAAATACAAACACTTTTTTAGAAGGCATAAGGGGGTCCAGACATCCTATGCCATAGGAAGTAAGACTGGAATCACATCTGCATCCCGCTAAACTCCACTCATAGTCACATAACTACAGTGTTGGCATGGAAAACCAGAAGGCATGTCAAAGGAACAGTGTCCTGTTGAGATCTGTAATGGTCTTTCAGATGTTTGAATCAAATAATGGAATTTGCTTTGGAGGCATTGGGTCTTGAGTGTGAAGGTCACCCTTCAAGCCTGATCTTCTGGAGAGGGTAGGTTGGATAAGATATGGTAGACAAATTCTTCATCATCTCAAGAGACAGAAGGAGAGCAGAGGGGTTTCAAGAGAGAATGCACAGAACTTGGATATCTACCCATAACCTGAGGCAGCCATCATTCCTCACCACAAGTTTGTCAGTTCAGTAGTCAGGGACTCTTGTTCCGGATGGACACAGAGAACCACTTGAGTCACATGTGTTTGGTGGCTTCCTGGTGAATATTATTGAATGAACCAATGAATCTATGGATGGCTGAAATAAATGTTACTGGTCATGAAAAAATGTGCTTCCCTCTGTCTGGGCTTCTGGATCTTGGAAGAGTCAAGCCGCTGTTATTGAAGTAGAAGATCTGAAGCTTTGTCGGTTGCATGGTATGATGGGAAATGGAGAACACAGAGCAAGAGATTTGCTTCTGATGAGTTAATTATATGTCATTAGCTCTTAAATACTTGACCTAAGACTTTAGTTGTCTGAAAGGTGACAACGACAAAATATGACCCTTGAGATTGATGGTGTCCACATTATTGTAATGTCACCTAATCTTCATATACATATATATGTGTGTGTGTGTACATATATAGCTTCATATATGTATATGTATGTATATATATATATGTATATATATACACACACTGAAATTATGTATGCATATATACACACACATATATAAAGTTTTGATTTTTATTTACATTTGTCTGTGTGTGTACATGTGAGTACCCCCAAAATATCAGAAGAGGGAGTCAGAGCCCCAAGAGGAGTTGGGGTTAAAGGCAATTGTAAGCCACCCTATATTGATCCTGGGACCCCACCCTAGTTCTCTGCAAGAGCATTACATAGTCTTAACTGCTGAGCCATCTCTCCAGTCCTGTATTTGAATATTTTCGCCCACTCACTGGTTGCAACATTCTCAGTGTGCTCAATATTATCAGCCAGCTTATGAAAGGTTCAACTCATTAGGAAGCTGAAAGAATACAGTGTTGCCAAGTTTCTAATCAGTCAGTCAGTGAACATCCATCATGAGCTGTGTGCTGAATGCTGAATAAGGCAGTTACTGCAAGATAGAAGAACACGGATCTGCATTGGACGATTTTATATTTAATTGAGGAAATTATCTAAACTTAAGAGAAGCTTATTAAATATCAAATATGTACTCAAGAGCTGTGAATTGAATTGGTATATACTGAAGGGACCCAGAGTGACCAAGTTCATCTTACCAATCAATCAGAGAGCTTCTAAAGGAAACTGCATTTTCTCTGACACTTAAATTGTGTTGCATGCATACCTACTGTGTGCTAGTCCTCATACTTAGCATTGAAAGTCCTGTCTCATTTGATTTGACAACTCTTTAACACAGTAATTAATAACCTTTCTAATGCTTTGACCTTTTAAAACAGTTCCTCATGTTGTGGTGACCCATAACCATAAAATTATTTTTGTTGCTATGTCATAGCTATAATTTTGCTGCTATTATGAATTGCAATGCAAATATCTGATATGTAGGATATCCAGTATTCAACCCCTATGAAAGAATTGGTCACCCCAAAAAAGTCACAACCCACAGATTGAGAACCACCTCTTTTTACAAAACATAACTTTGCCCCACTTTAATGATGAGAAAAGGCATGAATTGGAACGTTAACCAGAACATCAGCTGCCAACCCAGCCAACAGCAGACAGTTGAAACGGACATTACTTATTCTTCTCATCACTGTGGCATAGAGGAAAAATGCATTTTGCCCACAGTTCCTTAGTGGTGAAGGTGTGTTAACATACACCAAGGCAGGAGAGTTCCTTTCCATAGCTGGGAGTCCTTACACCTCAGGAGATCAAGATGCAAAGAGATCATATTGGAAGTTAGCAAGATCCCTAAGATATGTGCTACAAGTGACCTATGACCTCTGGTTAAGCCCACACCTCCTTGAGTTTCCATAGCTCCCCTAAACGCTGTCACCACTGGGGGTCAACTGGTTAAAGGTGAACCTGTAAAGGACAACTGTACACAAACCGCCTTTGAGTCAACCTTACACCAAAGCCCATACACGAGTCTGCATGTAGCTTGCATCTCCATGTAGGAGGAACTGTGACATGCCTCTGCATAAATGCCACGGGCTTTGCAGCCTCAAAGGCACCTCCTGCAGGAGGACCTAATTGAAGACTGCCTGAGAGACCAAAGGTTGGTGACACAGACAATGCCACCCAATTGGGAATGGCTGTTTAGAAGAGATGCTTTCTTTGGACCAATGGGGTGCGAATGGAGAGTATTAAAGAAGCTTGCTGCATTTCTCAACTGCTCCTGGCATCTGTTTTGATTCCATACCACCTCACCTCCAAGCCCCCGAGGGTAAGTAGGGTTGGGCAAGGGGCTGTCCAAAGGGCACAGGCAGCATCTCCAGAGACTACATGAAAGTGGAGGTAGACTTAGCAAGGGGGCTGTATGAACGTTAGGAATGGAGTGGAAGATGGCCTGTAGGACGGATTTCAACATTTTTTTTTTGCTTATGTCAACTAATTTTAGACTTGCAATATACAGACATGATGTTCCTTTGATTTGCTTTAACTTTCTTCTCTTAATGTTACCTTAGCATGAAACTACGTTCCAATAACAACAAAAAACAACAAAAAATAAATAAACAAAAACCAAGAGTGCGGGTGATATGGCTCAGTGGTTAATAACACTGTTGCTCTTGAGGAGGACTGAAGTTCGGTTCCCAGCTCTCGCCTGAGGTGCTCCACAACTGCCTGTCACTTAAGTGCTGGAAGGCTCCTAGGCCACTGGCCTGTGCAGGGACCTGCGTTCTTGTGTCCGTACCCACACTGAGACATATATCTAAAAAAATCTTTAAATGACAAATTGACATTAACATGTTATTTTTACTCATACTTTAGATCTAATTTAAAATCTGTTTCCTCAGTGATAGTCTTATGCTCCAAGACCTTTCTAAGAGTTCCACGTTGTTCCCTCCTCTGGCTTCTCCTTGGTGTCAAATAGCCTACGAGAGTTTTTTGAGGTTCTTGTACTTTAGTGACTTTGATACCTAGGACTGTTGACCAGTTAATAATTAACTAATAAATTAACTGTTAATTTATGGAATATACACCAAAGTACACATTTTAACACTAAAACACCTTCTTCTTCTTCCTCTTCCTCCCCCTCACCTCCCCCTTCCCCTCTCCCTCCCCCTCTCCTCCTCCTCCTTCTTCTTCTTCTTCTCCTCCTCCTAATTGTAATTTTGCAATTTACTACCAAAAAAAAAATCATGTGTGTTTTAGTCCATCCTAGCTCCGAACTCATGATGTTGGCAAGCATTCTGACCAGACTCTGCCAGGTTTCTCCCAGAAAATGTCTCTCTTGGTGCTCCCTGCCTGCTCAGGAGGAGCATTAATTCCTCAAGGCTTTAGTAGATTCTATTTATCTCTCCTCCTACATTTAATAATCAAAACACAACTGTGAGAAAAAGCTGTTTCTTCTCCCGAATTAATCTATTTGATTATGTACATAAGCAATTTTCACGGATATCTGTTGCATGGATTAAATCCACAACAGTTCTTATTGTTTCAAAATTGATTGGGTTGGCTGTTTCCGCTGGCTGTTTCTGCTCTTCCGAATTGGAGCCCGTGCATTTTTAACAATCCGACCTTTATTTGTCTCCTTACATTCACGTACCACAAGACATTCCAAGTTTGCTTTGCAGCTTTGCCTAGCCCTAGAACCAAGCATCTCCTGTGGTTAGATGCTTGTCAGGTGTTCTCAGAGATGGGTTTTGCCACCAATCCCAGACCCCCTTCTCATTAGTGAGAAGTCGTGTTGGTGTGAAAGGAAAGGGACACGTGGATGGAATGGCGGGCTCACACTCGCAGCGGAAAGGAGCTGGGTGCCAACGGTATTAGAGAGAGGTTTCATAAAGCAAAGTAAATTATAAGAAAGAAATTATAAGAAAATTCTCATGCTGCAGATTCAACAGGAGAATGAATGAAAAGCTTGAAAGACTAAAGTTAGCAAGTGCAGGTTCTAGGCCTCGACTGGGAAAGGCCAGTGTTACGGCAAAGGTGCCAGAGGAAGGAAGAGAAGGAGGAAGCAGAACTATTAGGGAAAAATAATCAGTTAGTGACAGTGACAGAGGGAGGGTGGAGAAGGAGGGGCTTCTGAAAGCTTCTGTTTGTTATCTTAGAGAGTTGAATGGACAGAGTTTTCACCAAAAATACCAGAACTGATTGACTCTGTGACAAAAAAGCAAAGGCTTCAGTTTTGACGTATTCAGTTTAAGAGATATCAGGACATGTTAATACGTTAATAGAAATAATTCCAACAGACAATGGATGTTATTGTACTAAAGATAGATACTGTATTTTTTTTTAATTCCTAATGCCACCGCTACACCTCTCTTGCAGTGCTTACTAAAAATAATAAGAGTTAACACTCTCCAAATGCATATTGTATTCCAGGCTAATGTCAGGCGATTTTATAGACTTGACCTTGTTCGGCGCTCGTAATCACCCGAGTCACATAATTTTCATATTTTAGATGGAGAGAGTGAGACAGAGGTTAGGCAACTTGACCATAGAGACACAGCTATTGAGTTGTGAAATCAAGATTTGACTCACTCAGATGACTTCCATGTGCCAACTCTTAATCAAGAAGGAGATTGTTTGGAACAGAGCAGGAGGCAGAAACACAGAGTAATAAAAGAAAGAGATATTACTGGAAAGACCAGAGCTTTGTGTCACTGAAGAGGGGCATATTTAGAGAAATGGGGCTATTTTTTAGGACTGGAGGAATTGTGAATGGCTACCATGAAAAAAAAGAATGCAAGGAACAGCTACCTTCAAGAAAACCAGCCAGAAAGAAGGAGGAGAGTGAATCAAGAAGGACAAACAGAATACAAATAAGTTAACAGACAGCAATTGGTATGCCAGATGTAAATATGCTAAAGGTACCACTTCTTATAAATGAAATTTTAAGACTGGCATCTTAACTACATGTGCTTTATTTTAAAGGATATAGGAAAGTTGACACACACTACTGAATACACCAAGACAGAATCTGGGCAGGTGTATCAGTGGGAGCAGAAGTAGACTGAAGGGCAAAACCTATGGGCTGAGGCAGACAGGGTTCTCTATCAGTATAAGACCTAGTATTATAAGCAGAATATCATTCAGTGTGTGTACCTAGACAAACAGATACAAAATAAACAACAAAAGGACGAAGAATTAAAGAGATAGAAAGCAACTGTCTTCACTGAATAGCTAACATAACTCTCCCTATAACTATTATATAAACTGAAACAGAGACACAACAAAATATATCCAAACAACATGGTCACTATATGGACATATAAAGAAGTGAATTAAATGATTATGTCTTTCCAAGATTATACAGCAAATTTAGCAAAATTAACAAGATCCTGAGACCTCAGGTAAACCTTAATAAATTTCAAAGGACGGATATTAGAAAAAAACAAAAAAACTTGGAGCATCTACATGGAAAACTCATGGTAACTCTGCCTTTATTCTGAAGTGAGATGGCTGTGGTGGAGTTTTAGTAAGCTAAGATGTATATATTTCTGCCATAGTTATAGAATTGCATACAAGTTCTTGTTAAATGTAAAGTTAATTACAAGTTAAACATTTTTACTTAAACAGGTTGATGGTAGACTACATTCTTCACTTATAGAGAAACGATGCTAAAGTCAGTATTAAAAACAAGCATCAGAAAGCTAGAAAGCATGGGGATTAATCAATGTGATTACTTTCAAGCCTATAGATCAAATCAAAGTCCAAAGTAAATACACACTATTCAGGCCAGGCACACCTTGATGATGTTACCTAGCTACTGGTTGCAGCTGTCTTTGCTTGCATATAAAATATAGCCAGAGACTGTGGGGACTAGAAAAGAAGAGAGAGTGCTGATCAGGTCCCTGAGTATTCAGAAATGGGAGAGCGAGAGAAACCAAAGAAATGAAACAGCTGGGAGCCAACACAGAGTGAAAGGGAAGAAATGCATACCACAGCTGTGGTGGTTTGAATATGCTTGGCCCAGGCAGTGGCACTATTGGGAGAAGCGGCTTTGTTGGAGTAAGTGCAGCCTTGTTGGAGTAGGTGTAGCCTTATTGGAGTAGGTGTAGCCTTGTTGAGTAGGTGTGGCCTTGAGTGTGTCACTGTGGGGTGGCCAATGAGAGCCTCTTCATGGAAGCTCATTCTTCTCCTAGCAGGCTTCAGATGAAAATGTAGAACTCTCAGCTCTTCCTGCACCATGCCTGCCTGGATGCTGCCATGTTCCTACCTTGATGATAATGGACTGAAACTCTGAACCTGTAAGCCAGCCCCAAATAAATGTCGTGCTTATAAGAGTTGCTTTCGTCATGTTGTCTCACAGCAGTACAACCATGACTAAGGCAAAATTTGGTACCAGGAATAGAGTATTGCTGTGATAGGCCTGACCATGCTTTTACTTGGAAGAATGTGAATTTGGGGGCTTTGGATTTGGAAATCAATGAACTGCTTTAAGTGGGATAATGGGCTATCCTAATAGGAGTATGGAAGGCTTTGTTGCTGAGGGTGTGGTGAACTGTGAAGACCTGGTCTAAGTGGTTTCAGTAGAGAAGAATTTCAGTATGTAGCCTAGAGACTATTTTGTGGTATTTTGGTGAAGAATATGGCTGCTTTTGTCCTTGTCTGAAGAGTTTTACTAGGGCTAAAGTAAAGAGATTTCTATTAACTATATTGACAAAGAAGTCTCAAAAAAGCCCAGCAGGGGCTTTGTTCTTTGGTTTGGTCTTATGAAGAGCATTTTAATGAAAAGGAGCAAGCTGAGAAAGGAAAATACAAAACGTGTGGTTCAAGTAATGAAGGGACACCAGGAAGTGAAATGGAGCTGAATCATATATTCAAGGAGATTAACAGACTAAGGCAGTGGTGTCTTCGTGGCAAGATCCCACGCAACTAAGCTTATTGTTTATGTGTTTACCATTGAACAAGAAATAGTTATACCATATTGAACATTATTATTCCTTGGTTATTGTTTTCACTTTGACTTTTAATCTGGAATGAACTACAATCAGGAAATGAAAGACACAGGCTTTTGATTCAGAGCTTGAGATATAGTAGCCATGAAAAGCTTAGGTCCAGGCAAGGTGGTACACTCCTTTTATTCCAGGAGACAGGCATGGAGAACTCTGAGTTCAAGGACAATCTACAGAGCAAGTTCCAAGACTTGGGCATTGAAGGAATTGAGAAACAGAAAGCTGGTGATAATATAATAGAAGAAGGAGGCCATGATCCAGCTTCGGCAAGCAAGCAGCAGAACTCTGCAGCTTTGGCTATGTGATCTTGGCTTTAGAGTCAAAAATAGAAGGGACTTCTGAAACAATTGATACTGGTTAGCTAGAGCTAAGAAATAAGCAATTATTAAGAAGAAACCAGCATCAGTGAGTTAAAATCTGGAAAGTGTTTCTCTGAGCACAAAGAAACTGTGTTCCAGAGATATCCAAAGTTGTTCCTCATGCTTCAGCTGTACTTGGTAATATGTAAGAGTCATTCAGGTGGTTTTGAAATCATGAAAGGGTCATGGAGAGCAGCCAAGGCTTAACACTATGAGAAACCAGGGAAGGCCATTGATGAAGGTGCAGCCTTAGTTGCAGTTGACAGCCCAGGACTGAAAGGTTCATGCAAAGAAGTTGATGCTTGGCATCATGAAGAGAGCCTACGAGAGGCTACTGGTGAAGCCTAGGTGTAGTAGCAGAAGACTCTAGTGTATTAAGAGATGCCAGTATCATGTGATAATCACCAAGAACAGCAGCAACAATGAAATGGAGTCAACCATAGACTAGAGTGCTACAGAGGGCAGACCTGAGGTGACTCAAGCCCTTTGGAAGAGCACAGACAATCATGTGTGGATCTTAGACATTGGAACAAGATGCTGTAACATTGAAGTTGCCCTGAAGACCCCAAGATGTTCTAGATGGCAAAGCCATGGACTATCTGCTGAGGAAAGCTTCTAACAGGGAATTGAAGCAGCCCAGGAGAAAGAAGTTTGTTGCAGTCAACAAAGAAAAAAAGAAGTTACAGATCTGAAGACCACTTTGACATCAGACATGGAGATGCAGAGTTTGAAGCTTGCCCAGATGGTTTTCTAGCTTACTTTAGGGATGACAGTTAAGTGATTGGGTGAATCTCAGATGATACTTTGAACTTTAGACTTTAGGATTTTTTAGACTGCTATAGACTATGGGGACTTTGGAAGTTGGACTAAATGTATTTTGCATTAAGCTATGTTTATATATGCCCCCATATACTCATATGTTTGAACAAGCCTATGGGGGTTAGGGAGTGGAATGTGGTGGTTTGAATATGCTTGGCCCAGAGAGTAGGACTATTTGGAGGTATGGCTTTTTTGGAGGAAGTGTGTCACTGTGGGGTTGGGTAATGAGACCCTCCTTCTAACCATGTGGGAGTCCGTCTTCTAGCAGTCTTCAGTTGAAGATATAGAATTCTCAGCTCCTCCAGCTCCATGTCTGCCTGGATGCTGCCATGTTCCCACCTTGATGATAATGGACTGAACCTGTAACCCAGCCCAAACTAAATGTTGTCCTTTATAAGAGTTGCCTTGGTCATCGTGTGTGCTCACAGCAGTAAAACTCTAACTAAGAAAACAGCTAAAAACAAAACCCCAAAAATTCAGGAACCAAAACAGCTCCCTAAACACAAGGCTGATCTGCAACAGAAGAACAGCACATATTGCCAATGTCCAAAACTACTGGGATTTATGACCATAAGTCCCACATAATTTAGAAAGATAAGATAAATTTGTTAATTTAGATGAAATTCACAAATTCCTTGAAAAATCTGAAAAGACAAAACAGATCAAGGAGAAAGTGAAAGGCAGAGGCATGGTGCTTCTGCACAAATATCCCTGCCACTTGAGCTCCCTGCACAAAAATGTGTGCACAGAAGATTCCCCTGGCGACATCTCCCAACCATTTAAAGTAGAAATAAGACAAAACTTACCAAAAGCCTTCCAAGAATAGAAAATGTAAACCCATTTTCCGAGGCTCACATCCCTGGAATATAGAAGTGAATAAAGATATTGTAAGAAGAAAGATCACGTGCTCAGGAATGTAGATAGAAACATCTTAAAATTTTTAGCCAGTGAGTTAGGCCCAAGTTGGAATCTTTCCCAGAATATAATATTCATTCAATATTTGAAAATTAGTGAGTGTAATTTACCATTTTAACAGAATAAAATGATTATTAACTTGATAAATGCAGAAAGAGTGACTGAAAAGAACATCAACAGCCATTATGACAAATGCTTGCAGTATCTTAGAAAGGACATAATCCACTAGGAGTGTCTAAAAGCAACTTGCTGTAGATTCTATGTTGAGCAATGAGGTCTTGAGTGATTTCCCCCTGAGATTAGTGAGCAAGCAAGGCGGCCATTACTGCCTCCACTTGGCAATGTAGGGGCCCATCCTTCTGTCACTCTGCAAAGGAAGACATAAGTTGTTATTCTTTACTGAAGACACATTTGGCCACACAAGAAATCCCACAGGATCTTCAGATAAATCGGTGATTTCACAGTCATCAAATATAAGGTCAATGTGAAGAAAACAAGCATATTTTGATCAGTTAGAAGAAAAAAGAAGAAATCTATTAAAAATGTTAAGAACTCAGCATTAAAACTTCAATACATGAGCTGGTGTAGGAGACCTAAATAAATAGCAGATTTATCAACTAAAAAATCTCATATGATATATGTCAATTCTCTTGAGCCTGATTTGTGCATGCCTAATTTTCATAGTTAGAAGTCTAGGAGGGACGGAGGGATGGAGGGAGGGATGGAGGGAGGGAGGGAGGGAGGGAGGGAGGGAGGGAGGGGAGATAAAGACAGAGACAGCGAAAGTAAGAGAATAAATTATCAAGTTTCACATAAAAATCGAAAGGGCTATTCCTAAGGGCTTTTAAGAGGTTGAATTTTAAGAAAGAGTAGATAACAGCCATATTAGAAACATATTGAACAATATCTACATCTTTTTCATGCAGAGGCAAAATAGCATAATTTGGTCAGGCTAGAGATATTTTCTCTTTGCATCTTCCCACCGAGCCCGCTTCTCTCAACACCATTCTGTTTGATGAGTAGCACTCGGTCGTGTCTTTCCAATTCATGTGTCTTTTTTCTTTCATCTAAACTTGCACAATCTGACGGGTCCTGTTAAAACAGAAGCCTGCGTTGAGTCCTGGACACACTCACCAAATTTTAACTACTGGGTATTGGCAGTGTTTCATTTCTCCTTTAGGAAAATCTTCCTTTGAGGGCCTCTTTCTTCCCTTGCTCATGTCCAGTATTCCCTCAAACCACTTTCACTGTGAGTTCTTCTTGGCCAACCCTACTCCTTCCATGTTGTGGATAGCCCTGGCCTTGTATTTTGATATTAATTCCCTTTTCCTGTGAAGGGCTCCAGAGGAGGTGTGAATCATTACACAGGTGAATTCTAGTGAACCTTCTGCCCATCTTAATTTGTAAAATAAAGGCTGGAGCCAGAAGAAGAAGAAGGTTGGGCAGAAGAAGGGGAGGTAGAGAAATAAAGGTTGGTGGAAGAGAGCAGAGAAAGGACTAAAGGAAGACAATGGAGGAGGAAGACGACAAAGGAGAGGACGACTGGGAAGCAGGAGGTAGAAGGACAGACACAGGGTCTGGAAAACCCTCAAGTAATAAGGGTCTCATAGCTGGGGGACAGAGTGGTGTAGGGGTATCTGTCCAATCTAGGCTTGCAGAATATATTCATAATTACTGAGTTGTGTTTTCATTGACTGATCCTATTTGAGTTGGAGATTTAAATATCTCCCACTACACTTCCATGTTTGTTTTTCTCTTCTCTTGAAGATGATGTCAGCATCATCTCCAAACACAGAATACATTTTACACAACCATCCCCTCCTACTAGGGTTTCAGCTTTTGGGGTGAGGCTACTTAACCTGCTTGATCAGTATTGGTAACACCACAGTATACACCACTACCCATCACCTAGGATCTGTTAGACGGGATAAAGAAATGTCTACATTAGTGACTTGAATGTTCCTTTAAAGTTTTGACATGGTTTCACAGGGAATGCTATTGCAATATTTCACCAGCTTTTATGTTCCTATTTCTTTTCACTGTATTTCTCACTGGGGGCCATGCTGAGACCTTCAGGGGTCCATAAAGACCAAGTTCACAGTCTAGCTGAAATGCTCCATGGCACGCAGAGTGAGGAGAATGGAGGAGCATAACTCTGCCATGAGAGGAGAAGGTTTTAAAATTGGCTCTGATATTTTTTAGTGCATTCATAAAATGTTTAATGAAAGCATGATAAAAAAGAAGAGTGGTTTTATTAAAAGAAAAAATAAAAAGTTCTTGTGTTGTCTTAAGGGTTAGTCTTCTGGCTTGATACTCAAAACCAGAACTGACGTGAGGGAACAAAGATATGTTCCAAAATAACTGATTTTCTGTGTTATTTATAATCTATAATGGGACATGTTCCCAAGAAAGTGGGTTATTTCTTTATGCACATATAAATTTGAAATTAATACAATAAAAAGCTGAGCATTTTTGGCTAAGGAGGACAGTAAGGTCAGATGTCAAACTCATAATAAAACATTGCTTAAACCAGCCCAGAAAGCTACTCTCTGATCTTTTTAGGGGTTTTTTCAGTAAGATTTTCTGATAACTTTTTCCCTTCCTTTTTACTATTTTTATAGCTTCGTTCTTAAAAGACTCATTTTCTGTCAAAAGTAATCATTCTGACAAAAAAAAAAGAAAATAGAAAAATCTCTCCAACACTTCAACAATAGTTGGGTTTTGTTAAGGTTTTAGCTTTGAAGGAGATAAATAAGAAAGTCCTTGGGGGAGAAAAAAATGACTAATCCTCTGCTCTTTTATAATTTCTAGATGCTCTGAGTAACTTTCGCATGCTGGTCTGCAAAATTGTATGTCTTGATTTAATATTAACCTCAAAATAATTACCTTTGAAAGAAAACGTAACACTGGCCAGTTCCTAGCAGTTATGAGAATCTTGTTTAATATGTGGGAGGGGAATATCTTTTTTAAAAAGACAAATGTAATATATAGGGCCTTGTGGGTGCTATACACACATTCTAAGGTTTCATGTGGGAAGTATATCAGGGCTTAAAATGTGTTGGAAAACATTTGAGAGAGAGAGAGAGAGAGAAGAAAAGAGAGAAGAATGATAGAGGGATAGAGAGGAGAGGGAAAGAGGAATAGAGAGAAGGAGAAAAGGGAGAGAGAGGAGAGAGAAGGAGAGAGAGGAAGAAGAATGGTGAGAGAGAGAGGATGTATGAGGGTGGTGTAAATCTGGCAGGTTCTTCTTCTCCATTCCTCTAATTCTAACTCCAAGGCAGGAGACAACTTGACAGTCTGAAAAAACAGAAGTTCCAAAGCGGATCAAATGTGGGTTCAAACCCCAGTTCTGGCACTTCCTGGATGTTGAACTTGGGCAAGTTCCCTAAACTCTTTGAGCTTTCAGTGAGTCATCAGAAAAATGCAGCTGGGCATAGCTTAGGGAGGGGTCCATTATGAAGGTTAAAAGACATGACTGATGAAGGCAGGAGAGGTGTCTCTGAGCTTAAGAGCATGAATTTTTGCAAAGACACCAGTTCAGTCCCCAGCACCCATGTTGGACTATTAACAACTATATCTGCATCCCCAGGGAACCTGACACCTTCTTCTAGCCTACCTGCAGATATTTGAGAAGCACAGTGACTTGTGAGCATGGCTAGGAAACAGTCATGTGTAGCTTACCGTATTCCTTCTTTGTTGGCCTTGTGCATGTTTGTTTTATACCCAATACATCTCTGGCATCCATTCTTTGACACTAATGTGTTCACTTTGGACCATTGGTATATACTCAACTGGAGCTTGGTGCTTTCACACATTTTCTGTCCAGTGGAAATATTAATAGTCACAGATCACAGCTGCGAAATGCATATTACTTACTGTAGCCTTGCAGCTGTGAAATATGTATCACTTACTGTAGCATTATCCTAAGCCAAAAAAAAAAAAAATCAAGTATTTCTCAATTCTGTACTGCGTGATGTGTGCTCCTCTAACCAGTATTATACAAAGGGCAAGGATAATGAGGGTAGCTGACACGTCCACAACACAGGCATGAATGCCAATGGTTAAGAATTGAACCCAGAGCCCGGACATCTAGTTATTCCAGACAGCCTCCCCTTTACCATAACTTGATTTCAGAATTTAATCTGAGATGATACTTCAAGGCACCATCCTTCTGGGCTTGGGAACAGTATAAAAACATTCCCACCCCCCAGCTCTTAGCATGAACCAACCACAACCCATGTACTTGAAAGGGGGAGTGTCCCAACTGCATGGAGGCTCTACACTGAGATAGATTGTGTTTTGCCTGGTTTCTCCTAAGGTTAAAATAAATAAATAAATAATAAAATGAGTAAATAAATAAATAAATAAATATTAAAAAGCTGGTGAAATCCAAACATGGAAGCAAGAAAAGCGATTGCTGGGAATAGCTCTGAGTAGCTTCCAGCATCCATTGCCTTCTTATCAAAACAAATCAAAAGTGCATGTGAATAGATAATCGATGGATAGGTGTCACTTACTGGGTGCTTTCTTTTGGCAGGTACTGTGTCCAGCAGTGGACGTGGACAAAGACCTGTTCTGTCAGTAACTCAGCCAACGGATCTTTTGATTGCACAGTATTGTAACTGAGACCCCAAATGTTATTTCTCCATCCCCCTCTGTCAGGATGAAACTCTTGAAGTTAAACAATGAGACTCACCCAAGGTCTTTTGATAATATAGGGCCATAAATTTGAGCCCCATTTTCCCATCATCTGGCTCTGGTATCCTGACATTAAACTACAGGGCCTTCTTGCTCAGGGCTGAGAGGTGAATACAGAACCCCATGACATACACTTTGCAAACTCCTAAAATCTGTTTTCTAGAATTCATTTGACGGGTGTGAGGGAGCTGGAGAAATGTTGAAGCCACTGGAGAAATTTTGGAAGTGAATCAAAGAGAATTGAATAGGGGGAAAAAACAGTTCCTAAAAACATATGCTTAGTTCTCCATTCCTGACCACACTGGTGTGCTCTGTGCAAATGAACGGATAGAAAATGGACAGGAGAAGGTGCCCCTGTCAAAAACCAACAGCTCGTCCAAAACTTTGATTTCAGTAAGTCAATAGGAGTCCAAGTTTAGACAGTGATTTGTTTTATGAATATTGTTACACCCTTAGATCATGTATGCATCCAGTTTTAGCCTCTGGCCATATTACTCATCATTCTTGTGGGACATGTGTTTATTAAATTACAGCCCATGCCCCTGTCTGTGCTGTGGCCAATTTATCTTGGAGATCTGAAATAACATAATTACTTAAAGCAATTTTTGAATGACATATTATTACATTCTCCTTTTGTTTTCTTTGCCTCCAACAGAAAAATAAGAGTGTTTCCATTTTCTAAATTTAAAATATTTATCTCTTTAAATTTGGATGCAACATCTCTGATACACATACAATACCATTAAGACTTGTAAGTGTAATTATACTGTCAGATGTGTCTGTCTCCCTTCTTAATCTTCCTCTAGCATGCCTGACTCCAACAGGGCCATGCTGCTGGAATCTAATAAATCATTCCTGCAGACCTGGAATATTCCACCCTACAAGGGAAATTCAGGAAGAATATGCTATATAGACACTTTTATATGTGATCGCATGTACTGTTGGCATTGGAGTTAATTGCCTGTCTTTTGAAATAAAAGAACAGGTAGTTATGGTAACATCTGATACATACAGAGAAGTGCTCTCTCTGTCTCTCTCTCTCTCGCTCTCTCTCTCTCTCTCTCTCTCTCTCTCTCAATATTGATTGATATGTCTACTCTATGTGAGAGCAAGTCAATGCAAAATTACATTGACACAACCCAACCACATCAGCTATCAGCTGTCCTTTATGTGTTGTGTAACTCATCTCTAAAGCTCACAACATCTCCACTGAGTAAATTGTATCAGCCTTTTTTATTAAATGCAAAGACTCTGGGGGAATCAGAGAATTTGAACCATCAGAGGAGGTCAAACCATTCATGGCAGAGATTTTGACCTAATTAACACAGGTTGAAAAACACTTTGGGAAAGGTCGATTTAAATAATTTGTGCCATCTCAACTCTAAAATTCTAAATTATGTGGCTTTAAAGAGGACAAGTCACAACTTGTCCAGGGCCAGCATTTGCTCCAGGCCTTGCACATCTTAAGGAATAAAAATGAACATTTACCAAGTGCATATGTCCTGTTATATTTAATGTTAGTTTTTTTTTTTTTGCACAGAGTACTTTATTTAACCTTTTAATAAACCATTTGGAATGTCTCCGCATAGCCCAAAGTCAAGACAAACCCCGCAAGATAGGAGTATGAAACTGTGTAGATGAGAGGCAGGCCTCCAGTCCTTCCTTGTATCTGTGTCTTCTGTCAAACAAAATCATCATGATGCCATTGCTGACGAGGTCTGTCTCAGTCACAGTGAATTCATCCAAAGCGAAAATTCAAATGAGATTATACACTCATGGGCGGTGAACTCACACGAAGTTGTTAAGCTGTCAAATGTATGTGGTCAGTAAAGAACGGAGCAACTGGAGAGGCTGGGTGGGTAATTGTGCTTGCCAGCAAGTGTGTGAGGCTGAGTTTGAATACTCAGCACCCATATAGAGACACAGGCAAGTTGTGTGGGCTGAGAGGCGAAGACAGTGTGATCCCTGAGGCTCGCTGGCCAGACAAGTTAGTTCTAGCTTCAGTGAGAGCTCATCTCATAAAATAACAGAGTAATGGAGGACGGTGTCTGATGTCGATCTCTGGCCTCCTTGTGCACAGGCACATGCATCCGCACATGTGTGCACACACACAAGTATACACACCACCTAAGACACACACCGAGGGAAGGATGGAAATTAAGTGTGAGATAGAGTAAGCAAGCCGTTTGACCACATTCGATTCTTCTTGTCATTCTAATCAGTGGGCACAAAAGGATCTCTTTAGTCCTTCCTACTTCTCTGAGTTTCTCCAAGTGTGAGCATCTCTATGTGCTGGCTGTGGCTTATGACAATTAGGTATGTAATTTTTAAAAAACGTAAGCCTATCATGGAAAGCCATATGGGTCCCTAAGAAAGAAACAGTCACTTGTTTGGATACAGAGTCTACCTGTAAACAAAGATATGTTACTAAATGCGTTGTCAAGAATAATCTAAATCCTACTTCCCAAGCCATCTGTGGAAAAAACACTCTTGTTTCCTTGGTAACAATAAATCTAAGATAATATGTTTGTAAAGAGAAATATTAATAACTAACAATAACCTCTGGATTCACACCAGCCCATGACCCATGCTCTAGGTAACAAAGAGCTATATTGCACATATTATTTAGTGTCAATGGCAATTCCAAGTCCTCATTTAAAATAGGACTCCCTGGATTCGAGAGATGGCTCAGTCGTTAAGAGTGTCTACCTGTGATTAGTTCTCTGTATCTCATTAAGTAGCACACAGCCACCTAAAATTCCATATCCTGGGTAACCAACACCCTCTTCTGGCATCTGGAGATACATGCACTCATATGTACATGCACACGAACACAAACACATATAGACAACTTAAAATATGAAATAAATCTAGAATGACCCTTTCTACTTAGTGGATGATTTGTTGCCCTTTGACATGTTCCCGTTCTTCCCAGTGGCTTTCGTTAATAGCCTCATTCTGTCCCCTGAGCTCTATGGCGCACATCCTGGCTTAGGAGCTCTCTGCTTGGGTAACCTTTGAATTTCTGCTTTGAACCACAACAACATCACAGGATCTCTGACACTTTCTTCCCTCCTTCCTGCAGTCCACCACCTTGGGTCTTTTTGCTCACCATTGATACGCTGATATATTATTGGTCAGAAAGTGAATTCTGAGATACATGAACTCATGGCTCATCCTGTTCAGTGGAATTCGATGAAGACATCTGTTGTCTAGAGATGTCTACAATGAAGGTATTTGTTGGGGAGGATATCATAAGAGGTGCAACTCTGCCTTTCAGATATTTGATTGGGTCTACTGTTTGAGGGTGTCACTCTATAGTGACAGGGAAAGCATGGTGGTAGGAATTTTTAGCCACTAAGATTCCTTGTCTTCCCACATCCAAGGGGGAAAATAGTAGAGTAGACAGAAAGAGAGGCTTGTTTCAAGTTCACTTCTGACCCATTTTCTTCAGTAAGAGGGTCCACCTAGTAAAAGTTCCATCAGCTGGGAGACCCATCATTCAAACGCACTAGTGTATGGGGACATTTCACACCAAGACTTCTTATCAGAGCTCCCCTTAGCTTCACAAGACTCCTCCTTGTTCCCTGAACATGCTATTCAGGTCTACATGTGCTGTCATGGTATTTAATGCTATTTGAGATACCTTTCTCTTTACTACCCAATCTTTCTAGGCCCTGCCCAAACTTCATCCTCTCCCTATGGCTATGGCAAGGAAGCCCTCCCCAGGGACACAAGAACATGCCCTCCTTAGACATGTGTTGTCCTTACAACCCCTACACCTCATGGAGCAGCACGTCATGTGTGACTCTTAGGCCATTAAAACAGAATCTGTCTTCTTCTCCTAATTGACCTATTGACCTTTTTCTCCCATCAGCCCCTTCACTGTCTGGCATCATAATAATCTGTGGTTGGCCAGCATCCCTTTCAATTACCCACAAGGGCCCAGGGAGGAGCTTGTAGTCTGGATACCACAAACTGTCTACTTTCATGGATTTTGTGACACGTAATGGTCACATTGTCCATGGAGGGAAGAGCTGTGCTGTCATTAGACTTCAAAACTTCTATACCCTTCTCCTTTTGGACATTCATATGAAACTTACACGTTAAAATATTAAGCCTTGTAGGTGGTCCATTTTTTTAATGCCAGATGTTCTCCCAAGTAATTTGATCATAAGACACCTCAGTCTAAAGGCAATGACATCCATCAAAAGTAGTATTGCTGAAAATATACCTGGTGAGACACTAATTGGGTTAACATTCCAAGATTCAAAGGCTACAATTGAAGTTACTGCATTTTTCGGGCAGATGCCATAGTAGCATTTTAAAAATATTTATCTTTTTAACATTTTTGGTTGTGTGTGCACAAGTGTGTCTTCATGTGGTTACGCATGTGTCCAAGTGTCTGCAGAGGCCAAAGGTGTGGGATCCTCTGAAGATGGAGTTTACTGATGGTTTTAAGTCTGGCATGGATGCTGGGAATCAAACTTGGATCCTTTGGAGGAACAGGGAGTGCTCTTAAATGCTGAGCGGTCTCTCTGGTACCATGGTGGCCTTTTCTAAAAAGCTCCTGTTACTTGGAGATGAGCACTGAAGTATTTGTGGTGTAGCAGTGACATTTCCTTTATAATGCTCTAGGAAATCAAAGAGAATGAAAGACATTCAATATTGACGAAAGGTTGATAATTAGTGTACTAATGAGATTAACAGTTCGAGATTTTATTCAACAATCTGGTGGTTCTGCATTTATATGGTCTGACAGTCACATTTTCAAATTCTCCAATACTTGAAATAGATAAAGTCAGCCAAGCTTTGTTGACTTGGAATTCACCAACGTAAATTCTAAGATCAACCGGGCAACCTATTAATTTTATGAAACTGGAAGAAATCTTTGCTTACATTTTGCTTGTCTATTTTATTAGAATGGGAAATCAAAGGCTCTTATTATTTTGATATCATAACGCATAGCTCCAGATATAAGTTGAACAGACTTTAAAATTCACAACTCAACTCCCTAGACGTACTTCACAGACTTACTAAATCCTAGATCTTGGATTTCCAGCAAGACAGAGAGCAGAGAGGGGAAGGGGGAAACGGCCGTGTCAAGCAATTAAGAACCGGAAGGAATAACTGGATCCTCTTCCTGGAAAGGCTACCATCCATTCTGGATTGTGAGAGGCTCACCTGAGCCGTGGTGCTTGGAAGTACATGCCCCAGGCCTTGGCTTTCAGAAAGCGCCACCTTCTAATTAGGATAACTGGGCTGGAAATGTTCTAATGGCTCAGTCTTACACGTGGGAGGAAGGGTCTGAACTTGAATGACTAGAGACCGATGCTGACCGTCATGGGTTGCAGTGAGACAATGCTACAGGAAAGCAGAGCACCTTGTGACTGATGGATCCTTCAGAAGGATCATCACTTTCCCAGCCCCCCAAGTGAATCTGAAGCTTAGGTCACAGCATTTGGGTCACCATCAAGCCCATCCTGATGGGGAAGCAGATTGGCTTGTTCAGGAGGCTTTCCTAGAAGAGCTGCTAGGGCCCAAAGGACTCATGATTTTTATGTCATTTTCAGAGACTAGTGTCATCGGTAAGAGCTGATATGGGAGACTGGGACTCACACCCCATGACTGGTCTCCCACAAAGCAACGGTCACACATTCTCTTATCTATGCTGGGAAGAGGCTTAGCTTAGACCAAGAGATCTGGGGTAGCTCTGGGGGGGTTATACACAGGTCTGTGATGGCTGAGGAGACTGGGATGGAGAGAGGCTAAGTGACCAATACAACTTCTGGAGTGCCGCAACCAAGGTGAGCTTGAGGAGATAGGAATCCACGGATGGGATACCCATAAAAAGGAGTCCCTCTATGGGTGGGGTAGAGGACCAATATGCTGCCCTCTGTTTCCATTAAGATAGACAGGCACCACGAGGTGCGTCTGACTCTGTACAGATCCTATGTTGTCCTCTCTGGGTGGCATTCTATTCTCTGAAGATTCCTTCAGTGGCCACTAGGGCAAGAAATAGCCCTTAGAATATTCTGGAGATACAAAGACAAACTTGTGTACTGGGGTTATCTGTGCTATCTTGGTGGTTGGAGTCCTGGGTTTCTAAAGTTGGTGTGCAGATACCCCCAAGTGCTAACCCAAGGAGCAATCATGTGTATGATCAGGAGAAAGTTCTGGTATGGCATGTTCCAGATGTGTAGAAAGCCAACTGCCTGCAAGCTGCCAACCCACAATCCACAACCCACAAACCCATCGACATCCCCAAATGGAGCACCACCTTGCCTCTGGGAAAAGCCGCAGGAACAGGAATCTGGGATTTAAATGAATCAGATTTTGAAATCTGGGTTCTTTGAGACAGACAAGGTATTTGCTGGATTGACTCTAGGCCCTTCTTCTGTCTATGCCAAGCAACATACTGACTACAGGGTAGCAGTTCCTACACCTCCATAGTCTGGGACAGCAGGTCTCTTCCAGAACATTCCAAAGTACATTTACACCCAATCAAAGAGTTAAAATTGAACCTTCTCCTCATTTAGGCAGGAGATGCTCACCTGACCGTGCTCCTCAGTATCACTGGGGCATCTCCACACCCTTTCCCTCACCCCCTGGGATTGATAAATTACCCTCTATAGAGGTAATAGTTAAGAAACGGAGCTCAGTCCATTTCCGGCTTGTTCCCCGGGCAGCCACCATGTTCCTGCTTCTCCTCAGATCTGATTGGGGCTCCGGCTAGCTAGATGCACAGGCCCTGGCACCCATGAGACACCAGCATGGGGGGATGGCTCTGCCAGTCCCTCACACTGCATCCACAAAGCTCTACTGAACCCTAGACAATATCTGCCATCCTCGCAGTACCCGGTAGAAATGAGACTCTTAAAGCTTAATGATTATCTAAAGGACTTATATATTTAGAAATGCTCAATCAACAAGATGTCCACACAATTAGAGTTGTTACCCAATATCTAATCTTTTGATTGAAGTTGCTACCCAGGACGGCTTTCGACTCATCCGTGGTTCTCTATGGCTAGTAGCTTCCTTCCCTCTTCCCCCCCCTCTATTTCTCCCTTCCCCTTCCTCTTTTTCTCCCCTCTCCTTCTTCTCTTTCTATCCCATCTCCACCTCCTCTTCTACTGTCTAATCACAAAGCTCCACTGCGAATACAATGTAGCAGAATAAGTATCCTGCTACAACCCTCTGTTGCATTTGGGGAAATTATTTACATTAAATTTGAATATATTTTAATATTTAAAGCAAAGAGGGACTAGAAAGATGGCTTACTGGTTAAGAGCACTGGCTACTCTTCCAGAAGACCTGGGCTCAACTTTCAACAATCACAGGTAGCTTGTAACCATTTGTAACTTGGGTTTCAATGGATTTGATGCTCTCTTTTGGCTTCTGCAGTCACCAGGCAGGAATATGGCATGCATACTCACAGGCAGGAGAAATGCCCACTCGCATAAACTTAGAAAAATGATAGGAATAGATCCATGCTTACCACCCTGTACAAAGCTCAATTTTAAGTGGACGTTAATGTAACACCAGATACACCGAACGTGACAGAAGAGAAAGCACAGAATAGCCTTGAACTCACTGGCACAGGAAAAGATTTCTCTGAACAGAAACACCATTAGTACAGGTCATAATACCAACAATTAATAAATGGGACCTTGGAAAACTGAAAAGCTTCTGTATGGCAAAGGACACTGTCATTCGGGTGAAGCAGCAGTTGTAGAATGAAAAAATATTTTTACCAACTACATATCTGATGGAGGGCTGGTATCCAAAAATACAGAAAGGACTTTAAAAAAACTAGATATCAAGAAACAAATAACCCAATTAGAAATACAGTACAGATATAAACAGAAAATTCTCAAAAGAGGAAACTCAAATATCTGAGAAATACTTAAAGACACATTCAACATCCTTTGTCAGCTGGGAAATGCGAATCAAAACTACTTTGAGATTTCATCTTGCCCTCTCTCTTCCTTGTTTATCACACACACACACACACACACACACACACACACACGCACACACACATATAAAATAAAAAATCACTTATAGTGTATCTTACATCACTACAATCAGGGTGAACTGTTCTCAATTGATAAGTGAATTTTCTCTCTTTTGAAAAAATATGTAGGTTCTACAAAGAGGTTCTGTCTCAGTTCCTGTACACTCTGCAGGTTGAGGCAGCCTTGGGAAGCAGCCTATAAATGTTTCTGAATGAGGCTGCCTAATGAAGACTCCCAAACTATAGGTAAGCAAAACCAGAAATATGTCAGCTACCACCAAATACCTTCTCAGCCCTACGGAATGTTGACAAGAGTCTAGGAAATTCATATAGGACTTTCTGAAAAGATATAGGCAGATAGAGTACGGGGAGAGAAAAGATAGCATTGGATTTATAAATATTTACAAAACAATCATTAGGCTTGGCGAGAATATGCAGTTTCTCTCTGAACCCACTGCTGGGAAACAATCATACAAAGCATAAAATTACTCAAAGGAGGGAAAGCGGAGTTAATTGGGATTTTCCAAACCAGACCGGGCTCTTCCTTCGCCCTCTGAGGAAGGGCACAGTCACTAAGCTCAATGGAGCTGAGCTCGGGTCGGGTAGAGGAAGTCAGTTCGGCCACAGGGCTCCAGGATCATAGGGCAAGCTCCCCTCTGTGACTGCTTCTACCTGTGTCCTCTCTGAAGTGAGGTGCCTCAAGTCACCCCGGCTCCTCTCATCTGAGTATCATGTAGCGACAGCTCAGACGTGTCCCAAATGTCTCCTTTCAAAGAGGTTCTTTTCAAGTCGCGAGGATTTAGCCTTATGCTTCTGCGGAAGGCTCGCGTTAGGCAACGCTTGTTTCATTCCTGTTCCTTCTGGGCCAAGCTTACACAGCACAGAGCCTCCGTGGCCTGTGGCTGGGCTTGTCAGCACTGACTCCCAGCAGCCTCCGCGTGCCAACAGCAATCTACAAGTGGCCATGAGATGGGAGGACCTAGAGACCACAATACCCGCAGCATTCCGTCGTCCTCAAAGCCAGCATCCGAAGGTCCAGAGGCTGAAATGACCCTGGGGAACAATCTGTCCCGTCTCCTTGTAAAAAAACTTCCTGAGATCACAATTATATTGACACTCTCTCGGCAATTTGTGCAAGACTTCTCTCCACAGTGACAAATGAGCTCGATTCTTGTCATTTCAAAAAAAAAATTTTTTTGATTTGAGAATTATATGTAAATTTAAATTGTGTTCTTTTTTTCCCCCTAAAGTAACTATGTAATTGAAAAATGGACTTTTTTTCCCCAAAAGCCCCCTGTAGACATCCCAAAGTCTTGTCCCCTCCCAACGGGGTAGAAATGACATCATTTTCTACATCTACCTTATAGATACATATATAGGTATCAGTCCCGCCTCGCCTCTAGATTGGCCCTAAGTGTTTGGTGGACATCTGACTGTCTGATGCTTATGGAAGTGCTGTGAGGGGAAGGGATTGGTGATGACCACGTGATACGCGCACACGTGTGTGTTCTGTGTCTTTGATGTGTGTATGGGGATGTAAGGACCCTCAGATTCCTGCAGCTGGGGTCACAGGCAGTTGGGAGCCATCTTCTGTGGATGCTGAGAACCCAATCCAGATCGTATGTTAGAACATTCAGTGCTCTAACCTAATAACTAGTCTTTTGCACATGGATCAAGGGTTACAGTTAGTATACACCCAAGACAGACACATGATAATTCACTACGAAAGCCTGAAAGAAGAGGAGGAGGAGGAGGAGGAGGAGGAGGAGGAGGAGGAG
>NW_021604786.1:4610747-4615753 GCF_004785775.1 Grammomys surdaster | reverse complement strand
GAAGACATGCATCACTGTTGCCTTCACACAGGTTAACTCGGAAGACAAGGGTGCTCTGGCTAAGCTGGTGGAAGGCATTAGGACCAATTAGGAGAAGGAGGAGGAGGAGGAAGGGGAGAGGAGGAGGAGGAGAAGGAGGAGGAGAACAAGAATGAAAACACACTGGTATTTGAGGTACTCTGTGAAAGTGTTGCTGGCTCCCCCCAACCCCCACCCGCAGCAACCCTGTCCATCCCCCAGACACAGGACTGGGAGCACGCAGTAGACTCCCTTCATGTCTCCAGCAGAACGTCAAGATTCCTAAAGTTTCCGAGGTTAGAGGACCGTTCCTTTGGTTCACAGTAAGGCTTGCTGCCCATCAATGGCCTCTTCCAAACATGGATGCTGCTGTGTCAGGGTTATCATTTCATACAAATCAATGGAGTTGAGATTATCAAGATAGGGGGAAAGGGAGGTCAAGTCGATCCATATTTCAGAAAGGAGCTAGAGAGGGCTTAAGTGAAGACTTAGTGGAGACTTGAAAAACAAAGGTAAGAAAACCTGTAGTGAGTGAGGGCTTAACCAGGCCTCGGGAGGTCAAGGAGACAGATGGACACACACACACACACCCCGCCCCAAACCCTGTTCGAGACCTTTAACACCAGCCGGCTGAGTTCACATGTCAGTTGGAACCGACCAGGCTTTGAGTGCTTTATCACTGTGGTGGTTTGAATAAGAAACATCTCCATCAGCTTGTGCGCTTGTGCGCTTGAACATCCAATCCCCAGCTGGTGGTACTTTCTTAAGAGACTATGGGAACCTGCAGGAGGTATAGTCTTTCTGGAGGAAGTAATTCAGTAAGGGTGGGCTTCGAGATTCTATAGCCTCACCCCACTTCCGGCTCTTCCTCTCTCCTGCTTCCTGTGTGGAGATGGAGTGTGATCAGCCAGCTTCTTGCTCCTGCCACGATGTATGATCTGTTGCTGTACCTTCCCCCACCAAGACGGACACTATCTCTCTGTGACCTTAAGCCAAAATTAACTCCTTCTCCCCTAAGGTGCTCTGTCTTCGAGGTATTTTATCACAAGGGACTGACACAGCCGTGAACCTGATTGGCTTAGAGCAGTGGTTCTCAACCTTCCTAATGCTGCGACTCTTGTGTTGTGGTGACCCCTCCACCATGAAACTATTCTTCTTGCAACTTCATAACTAATTTTGACACTGTTATGAGTCTCAGTGTAAATATCTGATATACAAGATGTCTGATATATGACCTCCCCCCACCAAAGAGATTGTCATCCACAGGTTGAGAACAACTGAATGAGAAGGCAGGGAGGGGCTAGCTTCATCCATGCACATTCACAAACTTAACTATAGTTTTTTCCATGTCTTTATTTTTTGTTTTTATTTAATACCCCCCCCCCAACACACACACACACAGTGTCACTCAGGGCTAGCCACAGACTTAAAATGACAGCACCCTCTGCTGCCCAGATTCAGTGAGGAACAGCCTCCATGTGAGAGTCTTTTGTCCTATCACTTCAGGGCAGCTGTCTGACTTTAGAAAAGCAACAGCTCTTCTTCTCTGTTGCAAATATTTCCAAAAGAAAATGGAAGGTGTGATTTTGCAGAATCGATCCAGTGACTGAGAAGACAGAGTAAATAAGAGAGGCTTTTTCACAGAAAAGAATCAGCCCCATGAGAGTGGCAACTCCCCCCTTCCCCCTCCAAGTTCACTAGGGATTTGATTCAGCCAAATGTGGGTTTCCAGATTCCAACCTGTATCTTCAGCACCATGGTTGTGACACGATCTCCTTAGGGAAAAGCCTGAAAGTAAGGAGCAGCAGAAGGAAAATATACCATGTGGGAAATCAGAGCCGAGATGCTGTACCACAGCCCTGGTGAAGCATGGACAGTTTCTCTTCTAACCTAGAGTTGATTGTAGTTAGTAGAGCTGTGGGATCATGAACTTCTCATCACAGATGAGACCGGGAAGGACCTGCCCTCTGGCAAAATATGAACGGTTCTTCCTTCTCCATTCCAAAAGGACTTTCTCTTCTTCCCAAGACCTCAAGTAGAAATACACAAGGTGACTGCAGGAGAATGAGCTTCATTCAGACTTCTTTTCTTTGTAGCCTCATTGGTTGCCTCAGCCTTCCTTTCTTGGTCCTCTCACTGGCAGCCTCCTAGTATGAACCTAAGGCCATGTCTCCAGCTGCAGGGTTGAAAGGGGACACTTGCCATCTCCTGTCTTCACCCCTGACATATGGCTCCGTTATTAATTCCTTTGCATTGACTAAGATGCTCTGAGTGTGTGTGTGTGTGTGTGTGTGTGCTTTCTTGCATTGGCTAAGATGCTCTTTGTGTGTGTGAGAGTGTGTGTGTGTGTGTGTTTGCGCATGCTCGTGAGCACACGCGATGCATACATACATGTGATCTGTTCATATGGGTGAATGCACATATACACATAGATACATGTGTATATGTGTGCATCCATGTGGAGGCCAGATGTTAACTTCAGAGATCTTCTTTGGTTCCCCTGCACCATATAGTTGTTGACACAGTGTCCCTCACCAATGGACTCCAGAGGCATCCGTGTCTCCACATACCCAGAGCTGGGATTACGGACACTCTCTGCTGCACTCAATGCCCTGCCTTTCCACTACGCTTCTCAACAGAAACAGGTGGGATTTGGTGGGGGAGAGCTGAATTGGTCAAGTGTCCACTTTGAAATCATGAGGCCTTGAATCTAATCTTTGGAATGCAGCACACACAACACACACAGAGCCACTTATCCCCAAATCTCCTGTTTTCATGATCTCAGTACCCATCTTTCCCTCATTGAATTTCTCTTTAATTCTTGAGGAATGTGAATGGAAAGGACCATTGAAGCCCTCTCATCCCTGCTACCCCTAATCCCAGGGGACAAGGCATAGTCAGAGAAATCTCAGCATGAAGCTCTCTAAAACTCTTGTCGCCCAATTCAACATCCATCTCTCCATAAAGATGAAGTAAACATTTAAACTTTAGGTCTATGGTCATCTGAATCATGTTTCAGTTACTCAGTAACCATGCATAGAGGATGACTGTTGAACGGACAAAGAATGTTTCTATCATTCTGGAAAGTTCTCTGGGTCCCTCTCTCCCAAGTAATGAGCTCTGGGGAGGATGGGAGTGTTGAGCATGCCTAGGGGTGGAGTCGCTCCTGGGATATGCTACTGGCTCGAAGCCCAGACATCACCTCCCAGTAAGCTCTGTGCCAGCAACCTGTCATTGACACCCTAATTTTCTTTTTAGAAAATTTAAAATTTAATCCAAAATCTCCAGTGACAACAGGTACAAGGAGATAGGTACGAGGAGATAGTATTTTGGGGGTGGGAAGGAATGTGCCTCATTTTTATTTTAATTAATTAATTCTCTTTAATACCTCAAGTTTACTTTTAAAAAATATTTTAATTGATTTTTTGAGAATTTCATGCCAGTTACCCCAGATTTCTCTCCATAACCTCTCCCAAGTTCACTTCTGCCTCCCTGCAACCTCAAACTTTTTATCTTGTATTTAAAAAAAAAAAAGCTCAACAATACACCAACTTCAGTTTCTGCTATCGATATTCTCCTGGGTATGGGGCCAGCCAATAAAATGTGCTTGACCTACCAGGAGCCACTTCCTCAAAAATAAACCCTCCCTCCCTCACAAAGCCATCAACTGTACTTAGCTCCTTAATTAGTGCTAGGGTCTCATGAACCCCTTCCTATTCCATGACAAAATGGAGGTTGTCTTGATCCTACAAGCTTCTGCCCTGAGCCATAGCTGCTGGGAGTAGCTGAGTACATAGGTCTTGACATGTGGGAGATGCTGTTCTTCTCTCATCTCCCTCTGACCTCTGGCTCTTACAGTCAATCCTTTCTCCCTCCTCTCCCCCCTGCTTTTCTGTAATGGTCCCTGAGCCTTAGGAAGAGAGCTTAATTAATATTTTACTGATGTAAAATGTGCATAATATAAAACAGACCATTTCCAACATATACTTTACTAGTACTGTGTATGTCCACGAGGCTGTAGACTACTATCACTATCTCCTCAAGAAACTTTCTTCACCTCCCTCATCACAAACGCTGTGCTGGCTCAGTAGTCACTCCCTGCTCCTCCTCCTTGGGCCCTGCTCATCTTTAATTTCTTCCTTAGCTCAATGACGCTACCGTGTCCACATGACTCATATAAGGGGGGTCACATGACAGCTATGATTTTAGATCTACCTTTTTCACTTAGCACGCTGCCTTAATGCTTCCTCAATGCCCAAGTGTGTTTCAGAACTTAGTTTCTCTTTCCTTGTAACCATATCCTGCTGTGGGCAAGTATGATTTTTATTTTTAAGGAAGGAGTCATTTCAAAATAACCAAGGAAGGGTAGTATTTTATTTTGCTTGATCGAATTTTCTGCCTTTTCTCTACTCTTCTCACCCCAAAGAGGTAGGATTTGGGTGGATCCGTTGGTACAGTGTCCATCTTGAAAACACAAGGCCTTGAATTCAATTTTCAGAATCCAACACACACAAAAAATTGGACCTAGACTAGGATTATATGTTAGTTGTGTAGCTTGGTTTTCCTGTGGTACTCGTAACAGTGGGAGCAGGGGTTATCTCTGACTCTTTTTCCTGCTTTCAGGGTCGTTTCCTCTTCTAGCCCCATTATGAGGGAAGGAGACCTGTCTTTCTGCAACGTGATATGCCATGGTTGGTTGATATCCCTGGGAAAACTGCCCTGTTCTGAAGAGAAATGAAGGAGTTGTGGGGAAAGAGGAGAGAGGTACTGGGAGGAGAGGAAGGAGGTGAAACTGTGGTTGGGGTGTAAAAAGAAACCAAATAAATATATTTTTAAAAGTTGGGTCTGGTAGTGATCATATAATCCCGGTTCTGGAAGGGGGAGGGGGGATCTTTGGGATTCACTGACTGATCAGCCTTGGTAGAGAGAGACCCCTACTCAAGATAGATAGATAGATAGATAGATAGATAGATAGATAGATAGATAGA
>NW_021604786.1:4610588-4610737 GCF_004785775.1 Grammomys surdaster | reverse complement strand
AGATAGATAGATAGATAGATAGATAGATAGATAGATAGATAGATAGATGGATGGATGGATGGATGGATGGATGGATGGATGGATAGAGGTAGGTAGATGATAGATAGATAGATAGATAGATAGATAGATAGATAGATAGATAGATAGAT
>NW_021604786.1:4565853-4610578 GCF_004785775.1 Grammomys surdaster | reverse complement strand
ATAGATAGATAGATAGATAGATAGATAGATAGATAGATAGATAGATGTAGGAAGATGATATAGAGATAGGTAGATAGATAATAGATGACAGATGGCGAGAAAGAGAGACAGAGACACAGAGAGAGATAGAGAGAAGCTGAGAGACAACAGCTGAGACTGGTTTCTGGTCTCTACTCACTGGCACACACATGTGTGCATACCCTCACACACAAGGTGGAATTCTTTTTCTATTTTCCATCTCACATCAGAAAGAATTAAAGTTCTGTCTCAGGATGTTTTCTTCTGGTAAGGAGAATCACTCCATGGGGCTTGGCATGAAGGAAGCCAGCGAAGGTGTACGTATGCTCAGTATTGTTGTGATTGTCGTTCCGTTGGAGGCACAGCACATAGTAGTCTGTTTGAGTCGGGACTTCAGAGCATGTGCCAGATACTAGTCTGGACTTCTGAGCATGCGCCTGACATTGAGTCCAGACTTCTGAGCATGAGCCTGACCACAGTCTTTTGACTGGTATATGCACGCATGCTCCAGCCAGCGGGCCTGGATACTGATGGAATAGCAGAATCTACTGATCGGATGCCTGTGCCACACTCACGGGGTGTTGGAAAGTGCACTGCATTGGGGACAGCTCCTGGTGTCTGCTTCTGCTAACTTTTCTGGCTTTGGGTTTGGGGTGACAACTGGCCAGTTGTCTTACACCATGTGACACTGCTCAAGCATATGAAACTGGCTTTCTCTTCCATCTTTGCTGCTTCTGGGGTGATCGTTCCTACCATCCTTGTGTGTTTTACCTCACTGGTTCTAGATTTGTTTTTATAATATATTCCTTTCTCAGTGTAGTTTAACTAGCTCAAGACCCTCATCCAGTGTGTAACCCTGGACAGTCTACAGTACTTCCATGTGGCCCAACATGGGACAACTTTTTAATGTTGACAATTAGGTAGAAATACATAAAGAGACACACTATATAGTCCTTTCTATGTAGAGAGGCTTTAAAGGTTTAAATACACATATCTACTTTCACTTGAGTGTGCATGTGCATACACACACACACACACACATCTGATTTCAGACTAGACACTCTGTATTTCGGTGGCACTGGAAAGGGTTGGTTGCACACTCCCCAATCTTTAACATCTCTGAAGAACACAGTGTTCTATTAGGTCAGCCCCCAAAAGGTCACAGTGATGACATGATTCTTTTGTTTAGCTGTCAGGCTGGACAAGGACATCAGTGGAGGATATGACCTACTGCCTTTGGAGGCTTCCCAGATGAGCCCAGTCTCTTAGCCAAACAGACATAAAGACTCCTGAGGAGGAGTCTTACTTTGAACATTGCTGGAGTACCAGCTAGACACCAGATAATTACATACAGACACACACACACACACACACAGAGAGAGAGAAAGAGAGAGACAGACAGACAGAGACAGAGACAGAGAGGAGGAAGTTTTGAACTTTGGTATGTCTTAGGTATATTTCAAATAGATTTTAATATTCAACTTATAAACCCACCAAACATTGTCTTCCCTTGCTTCTTCATCAACTCTTCTCCACTACTGTCCTACACAGTCTTTCTTCTAACCCTCCAAACATGTTTTAAAGGCAAATAAGCAAAAATTGGGTGGCACATAAGTTGGGTTGCACATAAGTTGGGTTTACATAAGTTGGGTGCACATAAATTGGGGGCACATAAGTTGGGTTGTACATAAGTTGGGTTGTACATAAGTTGTGTATCACATAAGTTGGGTGCACATAAGTTGGGTATCACATAAGTTGGGTATCACATAAGTTGGGTATCACATAAGCACACCCCAGGAACAGAAGGCAGACCACTGAGAAGAAAGCTTTCATCACTTGCTGGGAGGACTTGGGTGACACAGATTTGCCACAGACCAGCCAAGCTCCCTGTGTTTGTTTTGTTATGATGGAAGAAAAGAATCAGAGAAGCAGCTTCAATAATCAAATGACCTTCCTCAGCTCAGTCTAATATCTGGGGAATAGAACCCTGTGTTCCAAGGGCAGATGTGATTATGACACACAGTCCACAGTGTTTTGTTTTTTTTTTTCCTTTGTGAGGATTTGACCTGAAATTGGGGTACTACCAAGAGGGAAATGAATAAATAAGATTGAAGACTTTGGGGCTCATTAGAGTTAAATGGAAATATGCTTGTGACTCAGGATCTCCCTTCCACCATTTTGTCAAGGTCTTAGAATATCATTTGGACTTTGTCAACAAGCAGTCTCCCAAGCCTTTTCATAGACCATTTTCAAATGAAGGAACAGAATCCAAGTCTCATGAGCTTGTTTTTCATTAACTCAACAGAGAAACTATACTCTCAGAATGAGAGACTGGAGCCAGGATGTGGGTTCACCCAGTTCTCAGAACAGAGTGTTTTGGTGTGTGATGTGCTACAGTTAGTTCATGGATGGTTGTTTGATGACTTTCAAAATATGACTCAGTTTCGTGTAAGTTGACCTTTGGTTTCATTTCCTGGGTGACTCCTGAAGCCTTATGACAACAAATATATGAAATATTTAAAATGTTTCATGTCCCCTGCCATCAATAGGTACTGTCAAGTCATCTGGGTTTTTTGGATGTCTCTAATGTTAACTATTTAAATGTACAACTGGATTACGGAGAGCAAAGGAAAACAGGAAGCACCACAATGGAAGGCTAAAAATAAGAGGTGCTCTTAGACCATGCAAGGTCAGAGATCAGTGGCTCAGTTTTGGTGTATCCAACACTCGGATGGAACAGTTTAAATATGTCATTATCTCGTTTAATCCTCATAAGACTTGAAAAGGCAAATAGTGTCTGAAAAGCTACCACACAAATTAGAAAAGTTGGCATCATCAGGGCAGTTAGGGGGTGCCACTCTCACAATTTGGATCTGATTTGCCTAAGATTACACCTACACGACTCTGTCTCAGGTACATCGCAAACTCTTCTCACTAGATATTGGGAGTTGTGGTCTGTAATATCACAGAGTGACCCCAAGGCTTCTCCTAATGATGACCTAGCTGTCTTCTGCAAAGGCTCCACGCTAAGTCTATGGCAAGAACAAGAAAGGATTCTCGGCAGCTGAGACAAACCTAGGGCTACCTGTGCAACAAGACGTGGTCAAGCTGCTCCGTACAGACATGAGATGTTTGATGACTAATAACTGTGTTAGGTGACCTGTCTTCTAGTGTTGACGTCCAAGAACCTGAAAGAGCTAACCCTCCCATTACTTTTAACCTCACCGTGACCCAAACTACCTGATAGAGACTATTTGGGGGCCGATGGGCATGTTCAGCTCATAGTTTCTGAGTGTTCTATTCATGGTTGCTTGCCCTAACTCCTTGTCCCCAGCTGCTGTTCTGCAGAACATCAGGGCAACTGCCATGAGTGCACGTGGTGGTAGAGACGGAAGTGTTTCACCTCATGGTGGACAGAAGGCAGAAAGTACAGAGGGAGTAACCTGGCGATAAGAGATGTCTTCATTCCCCACAGTGACCCATGTCATTCAACTAGGACACATCTTCCCAGAACCTCCCAAATCCAGCATTGAGGAGAAAGCACCAGACACATGAGCCCTCAGGGAGCATGTTCCATATTCAAATGGTGACACAGCTGACCAGGAGTCAGAAGTTCCCTTTGCCTCTGAGTGTCTGGAATAAACAGGGACATTAAAGAGGCCCACGTTCTTAGGTATCACACAGCTTCATGAACGATCACCTGAGATAATTATTATTCATACAACATCTTCATTTTTATACGCCATACCCCAATGAAGGTTGGTGCTCACGAATTTTCCGAGCATTTACCAACACGCATCATCCTCAATACAACTAAGTTCATACTTGAGATGGCAAAGACACACATCATAAAAGCACAAAACCTCCCAACAAATCAAAACACAGTACTGAGCTGCACTGGAGTTTATTTCTAGAGGGACTAAGCATGACCACTAGATGGCACCGGAGTCTGGGTTCATCTTTCTGTTTCCAGAACAATCTCTAGCAAAACAACTGTAAAACCATCATAAATTTCAGAGTCAGTTGCTTGTTTATCTGATGTGGTACAAGGCATTATGAGCTTTTTGGAGCTCCAGTGTTTCCCTTCTAATAAGTGAACACAGGGCCAGCTCTGATGCTGGAGCCAACTCTTGACAAGCATATTTTAAGATCCCTAAAAGAACTTCCTGTAAAACATTCAAGTTCCCTCAACTGAAACAATAATTGTAATCTACGTTTTTAAAAAAAAAAACCGAAGCACAGCATGAGTCTAGCAAAGCAGCAATTCGGTTGTTAACTTACTGTGTTCATTTGAATTTCAGCTGCAGCCTGGGAAGTCACCCAATAAACATGTGGTAAGCCTGCCAGTATTCCAAGGCCCAGAAGGACACGAAGATACAATAATACCGGGCATGGATTTGACGATGAGCCAATGAGGAGGCACAATTGATTCATATGCCATGAAGAAAGCCAATGAGTAATGTGAAGAACATAAATACAAGTGTATGTAAGCCCTAGAGAGATGGCTCTGTGGGTAAGGAAACTGCCACTCTTCCAGAGGACCTGAGTTCAAATCCCATGCCCCATGTGAAAATCCTGCCACTGCTGGATGTGCACCTATAACCCCAGTACTATAAGGACCAGAGAGTCAAGAGGACTGATCAGGCTTGCCGGGTGCCAGCTCTGCTCCAGGCTCAGTGAGTGACCCTGTCTCAAAGGAAAAAATGTGGGGAGGAACAGAACAGGATGCCCAGGGTCCTTCCTCCTCTAGCATACTCTCTACACTGTATACCATACACACATACATACATATATACATATACATGCATGCATATGTACATTTACACATGAATATATATAAATAAATTTATATAGAAATAAATATATAGAAATAAATATATAATAAATATATATGTGTGTATAAATAAATTTAATAAGGTAGTCAGGTATCTTCCTAGTGATATTGGAGTGGTAACTAGACAAGATAGAATCAGCTGCTTATGATGGAAGACGGCTGGAGAAGGTGGAGAAGTCTGGAGAGGTGGACAGGCCACATTATGAAAGGACTTGGCTTTTGTAGTTTGGCTTGGTATAGGAGCCACTAGGAATTGTTTTTTTAAAAAAATCAACAAGTAAAGAATCACGGAGCCTGGGAGTACACCTCAGAGATAAAGGAACTGCCTAAAGTGTACAAGGCCCTGGGTTGGATCCCAAACACTGGGGACCAAATCTCAATCTCACTTTTGTTGGACGAGTAGATTTTATGACACCCAATAACAATAGCAAGGCCGTAATTAATGTATAATGAACGCATACCTAGCCCGAGCCAGGGCCTTGTTCACCAAGAGTCCTTTTCAGTATTACTGCATTTATAGAGATTCTCTCGGGCTTGAGACAGTTTCTCAGACTTGAGGGTCTCCAGAAGGATCTGAAGCATGGCTGGCTGCCTTCCTTCACCACTTGGGCTTTCGATCACTTCCGGTCCTCCGCAGTTCTGACTCAGGAGATTTTGGGTAGAACCCAAGAACCTGCATTTGTCTCGTCTTCCCAGATGCTGTCACCCGCCTTTGGAGAGTTGGTTCTGGGAGAGGCTGGGTGTAGACGCGTGCAGCTGACAAAACCAAAACCAGCCTTGAAGGCTTGTTTCAGTTGCATTATGACCACGCATCTGGACTCTAGAGACTATGTTCTGTTACTAAGAGGGCAAAGACGCGAAAGACGCTCCACTCCTGCCCACGGGGCATGTCCCTCTCTTCCTTCTGAACACTGTTCCGTTTTTTACAGAGAGCAGTTGTGTCCATTTATGTAATAAGCCAGGCTTGGCTTAGAACGAAACAAAGAGATGCTCTGGATGGCGATTGAGGGCTACCTGTATCCCTACGTGATGTTCAAAGAAAATATTATCTAAACATCAACGAAAGCAAGCATCCCCTGGGAGTGTCTCTGAGGAATTAGCATGTTAGATGCTTCTGAAAAGCATCTCTGCTTCCGTCCCATCCGAGGTGTCGCCTAAGCCTATGCTTTGCATCATGGGAGCTTCTGTGGTCCTCTAACAAATGCTGTCAGACACCGGCCTACACCACATGCTAACGTTCACTCAAAATCGCTTTTCTCGGGTTCTCTCTACTCTCGACATGGCACCGTAGTTTGGATAGGTGCTCAGTGTGGTGCGATTCGTCAGGTCACTCAAGATTCCCCAAATTTCCTCTGGCACTAGAATAATCTGGGCATTTAATTTCCAAGTTTCCTGGACCTCACCCCTCGATCTACTAAGCCAAAATCTTTGAGCGAAGGTGTAAGTGCCTGGTGATTTTAGCAAGTCACCAGGTAGTTTTTTTACAAGACAGGTTTAGAAAAGCCCATGACTGTTTATCTTTTTTTTTTTTTACTATCCAGTATCAACGTCATCAGTATTTCTCTGGAAGATTTCCTTGATTCCCCCAAAAGCGGTGTGGGTCTCAGCCTTCCTAAAGCTGTGACTCTTTAATACAATTTCTATATTAAATTTTTATTTAATATTGATATTAATTATATTATGTAATTATAGATTAATATAATATATAATAGAAATATATATAAATTTATATACTTATATAAGTAATAATGTTGATATTAATAAAATTAGAATTTAAGATTAAAATTTAATCTTATATATCTATATATTATATATTATATAACATATACTATACATTATATTACTATATACCAAATATATATTAATATATAATGTAATATATTGTTTTAATATAGGATAATATTATGTGTGACATATAATAGTATAGAAAAATTAATATATACCATAATATAGTAATATATTATAATAAATTTAAATTTTAATATACTAATGTTAATATTTTGTTTAATAATATTTAATACAGTTCCTGCTTTATGGTTGGCGACCCCCCAACCATAAAATTAGTTCATTGCTACTTCACAACGGTCATTTTGCTACCGCTATGAATCGCAATGTTATATAGCTGATATACAGGCTATCCGATGTGTGAGCCTTGCCCGGGTTAGGACCCACAGGCTGAGAAGACTAAAGCACAGCGGCTTCCCTTTGAATCTGTTGCATGTCGTGTTCCTGATATGTTCTACTGCGTTTCCATCTTTCCTCAAAAGACCTTCGCTGAGAGTGTTCGTGAAAGGCGAAATTATGACGTCACTCAGTGTATTTTCCTGACGCTTACAGGCATCAGGGAAGCAGCAGGTGCTCAGTAAATGTGGCTAGAACAACTCGCGTTTCTTCCATTTTCTGTCTTCTGAGAGAAACTGGACGTCGCCTCTTCATCAAGGAGCAGCGTTCATGTGGCCAAGAACGTTTGTCCGATTACAGAATTTGAATATACAGCCTTGGATACGCCCTGTGGTCACCTTGGTTCTTACCGCTGTCATTCTAAGAGCAGTAGGGACAAACGGAAAGGGAACACACTGAGGTAACATACTCAGGGGTGAACATGCACCTTAGAGGCTTGGCAGCATCAGGAGAAGGACAGCCTCGCCCAAAGGAAGCACGGGTGTGTGTGGTCACATCTCACAGTGACAACAGAATCCTTTTCTAGATGCAGTGTCTCACCAGAGCGTATGCGCCCCACTCCGGAGCCTCTCGGTTCCCACAGTTGCGGTCTATCACGGTTTGATTGAGTTGGGCTCTTTTACACACCCGTCCTCCAGGCTCCGGAGGGCAAAAGCTAGACTGGGACTCTCTCACTATGCGTCCAGGTGGAGGCAGCCGAGGCGGAGGTGGAAAAGGAGATGCGTCTTCCCCAAAGATCACCCACGGTATGCTTCACCCCATTCCCAAACCTACTGAGAAGAGAATTAAATAAGGGTCTGTGTCAACTTTGACTTCCTGGTTCTGAGGATCAGATGCTTCGACTTCGTTTTTGTATCCTCGTCAGGGTGGTTCCTGGTGGACGCTTGCCTTTCTGATGCGCACTCATTTCTGCACATAGGAGTCGGGGAGAGGAGGTAAGAATTCTCACTAGTTTGTTGACTAAAATCTAGAAGTATGAATCAGTCAGAGACCTGATCTTAGGGTTTCTATTGCTGTGGACAGACACCATGACCAAGGTGACTCTTATAAAGGACTTTTACTTGGGGTCGGCTTACAGTTTCAGAGGTTCAATCCATCATCATCATGGCGGGAAGCGTGGAAGTGTGCAGGCAGACATGGTGCTGGAGGAGCCTTGAGTTCTACAGCTTGATTCAAAGGCCACCAGGAGGAGACTGGCTTCCATAGGCAGCCAGGTGAAGGGTCTCTACTGCACTGGGTAGAACTTGAACACTAGAAGCCCTGAAAGTCCCGCCTACAAAGTGACGCACTTCCTCCAACAAGGTCACACCTCCTAATAATGCCACCTCCCATGGGCAAAGCTTTTTCTTTTTTTTTTTAAAACCATCATAACCATTCAATATCTATTTATTTCATTCCATCCTAGGTGCCAGACTGCCTGTGAGCAAGTCAAATGAAAGACGAGCAATGTCAGATAAGACAAATGAGAGATGCCTGCTGGAGAATTGAGGTGACTCAGTTAAAATCCATCCCTGGGCTTCGGGAGTCGTAATTCCCAGTCACCGTCAGGACAGGAGGCTGGGCTGCACTCAAGTTGATCCCTGCATTGTTGGCTTGGTACAGAATATTTAAGATCATCCAGGGGCATAATTTTTAAAACGTTTTTCAGTCCTGCTTTGAACAAATTTTTATTAAAAACCTGGTGGCTTTCAATGACTACTATAAAACTAGGAACATGCACACAGAGATGCTTCTTGGAAACCCTCAGCCTTGGGCCAATGGTTGTGGTTGAAGAGACTCGAACTCCAGTATGCAGGCGATCAATCTATTGCTTCCTCTCCCAGTTATAGATGAGAAGTTCTCTGAGCACAGGATTATTCACTAAGGAATACTCGAGCAAAATGTCCTTTCTAGTCTACAGCCTCGGGTCTGCGTGTCTGCTAATTCAACCAGCACGAGGTTGAAAATATTTTTTAATTACACTGATTTAATTATGCAGATTTTTGTCATTGTTCTCTTAACAATACAGTTTAACAATTATTTAGAGAGTGTCCTTGCTACTTTGTATGTTACTTGTTGTCTAGAGATTGAAAATGCAGCCAAAGATGAGGAAAGATGGCCTCAGTGGCTCAGAGAGCCTACTGCTCTTCCAGAGGACCCATGTTTCACTCCTAGTACCCATGACAGGAAGTTCACAACCACCAGGGAATGTGTCACCTTCTTTTGGACTTTGCACATATATGTGCACATGTGATAGCTATGAACACACACACACACATACACACACACATCCTTGCAGTACAGGTTATACATAAACCTTGTACAGCTGCCTATACAGGACTGCAGCATCCTCTGATGTAGGTAGTCATGTGCCCTGAAATCAGTCTGCATGGGTACCGAGATATAACTGTAACTACATCCCACTCCCATTCGTACAGATTTAGCATCTCTGTTCACCCAAATGCTTGAAACCGAGAAAAGGGACCTGTAAAACTGCACCAGTGCGCCCCCTAGTGGTGGCATGCAGTTAATTACCTGTCTCCTGCAGATCTACAAAATATATATATTTTAATCTAGGAGCGTCCTGGATCCACTGTTCAAAACAGCTGAGGTAAAGGAAATTTGATGGGGTTGACGAGTTGGCAGATGTTTAGGCTTCTCCTACTACCCATGGTCAGAATGCACTCGACTTACATGCTTTATCGGACCCCATGTTCAACTCCAGTACCGCTTAGAGGCAGGGATGACAGAAGCCTCAAACACATGCGTTAATACGAATCATTGCGTTAATATGTTGAACCAAAAATAGGATTTTTCTCTTCATTATTTTTCTGACAGGTTGCATATTGTTACCTGGAGTAATTTGCAGCCCTTGAGAAAGGATGATTTTACTGGCCACTTCTGACAGACAAATTGTATTTATTCTTTTGATTTTGTTCTGCTATTAATAAAGCTGACATTTGAAGTTGACTGTGCTCGGTAATGTAAGTCTGCCTTTACAAGCATTCAGACGTCGTCCATGACTCCGCTTCCAGGAACTCATCTATAGATATGTAGCAAATTTTGTAGCTCTGACTAGCCTGCTGTTCTCTGTCAATCACCGTATGTATCTTTTAATTAAGTAGAAAAGAGCTCTTAAAAGCACACATAAGCCCAGGAAACTCTATTTCTGGCTGACAGTAACATCTCCTCATTTGCTAGCGAAAGCACAGATTGACAGAATAGACTAGATCAAGGAAATTGATCGTTATTCATACGGTAGATTGAGTCAATATATGTAAATCCATCCCCCAGTGCCGGCAGGCAGGGCGACGCTTGCCGTGCAGAAACCATTCACTTGCAGGCTGCCTACTCGTCCACACACCAGCCTGTTCCCTTAATGCAGCGAGATTCTAGTTGGTTTTTTTTTTTCTCCTTGGAAAAGCTCTTTTGTATTCATAACAACTGCAGTTAGAATGTGGTTTGGAGAAGAGAAACTATTTACACGCTGCCATCTCTCGAGTCAATACAATTTGCAGTAAATACAGTTTAGGTTAGAGCCATGATACGGATGCTGTGGGAATTTCTTTGTGATTTTTACCACGGGTTTTTTTTTTTTTTGAACTGTTTTAAATGTTCTCTGCTTTCAAGTCTGTGTCTTTAAAGTGAATGGCTTCACAGAGATGTTGTGAGGATCAAGTAAAATAATAGATTTGAAAAAGGCTTTGAAAAAAATTAAAAGCATTATGCAAGTGGGAAATGATTTTATTTTATTTTATTTTTTTGTCTCAAGGTCTTTTTTACTTAAGGGCAAAGCTTCCTAGATATTTGAAAGCCCGTTTCGATCTTGATTTAAAATAGTTAAAGATTCAAAGTGCCTGAAACAGACAACTTAGCAATATGAAATACAAATTATGTATTTAGATATCCCTTAACATTTTCTCAGGGAGGAACAGTTGTGAGCTTCACAGTATCAAACGAGAGTCATGTTTCTATCCTCAGGAGAAAGATTCAACACATGTGAATTTATGTCTTTCAAGAGCTCTGAACATTGCCACCTTTGCACTCCAGAGTAGGGAACCCATGTAAGATGGAAGCCAGTAATATTCTGGGAGTCAAAAATTGCAGGAAGCTCATATATGTATGTGTACATGTATGTGTATACCCATGTGTATATATACATATATATATATGTGTGTGTGTATGCGTGTGTGTAAGGTAATGTATGCTCATGTAGGGTGAATATACTTTTCAATATACCTCTGATGTGATTTTTTTTTTTTATTGTCTAGTGGCCTTAGCTTTTCAAATTGTAGATCAGCCTCAATCTCTGGTCACCCCATTCTCACAGGATAGTAACTTTGCTTAGCTCTTAACCTTGCACTTCAGTGAGGACACACTTCCAATCACCAGCTATTTAGTTACCCCAACATGTGTGTTCTATGTGAATGGCAGGGCCACTTACTAATCCTGTAAGAATTGTCTTATAATACAATTAACGTACTTCCTTGTATCCTAAATTGGATATTTCTGTGCATCAGTTTATGCGTCTATGGATTCATGGAATTAAACTTATTTAATATGATTGAACCAATGGCTGTATCCTGTCTGAGATAAGTACCCTATCGTCCATCAAGAGAAGCTATGCATGCTGTCTTCTTTGTCACTTTGACATAACCTCCACCATCTTTGATAGTACCCTTGTTCTGTGATACATTGCAGACTCAAAATAGAGACTGCTCGAGTATTCAAGACTACAGTCTGCAGTTGGGCATGATTATTTCTGGTAACTTGCTCACTTGTCAATGCCTTTCTAGACCTGAAGAAAATTGGAAGCCAGCAGTCTTAATTCATTTTCTGTGGTGGTAACAAAATACTGTAGAGTTGATATACTGTTCAGGAACCTCTGCCTAGGGAATGGTGCCGCCCACAATAGGCTGGGTTGTTCCCACCTCAATAAATAATATGAAGACTGTACCCTACAGAGAGGCCCACAGGCCAACCTGATCCTGATAATTTCCCATTCAAACTCTATTCTCAGGTGACTCTAAGTTATGTCTAGTTGACAGTTAAAACTAAGCACCGCAATAGATTACTAAAAAGAGCAAAGATGTACATTCGGGTCATGATCCTGATAGCTGGTGCCAAACATTTTGGTCACAAGATCTGTGTAAAGACACTGGGCAGATTCATAACATTCAGAAGGAGAATAAATCTCAGGCAGAAAATCGAAGATGGTGGTCTCATTTTATGACAGCCCACTGCTGTGAGAACCAAGAACTATGGTAATGCCTTCTGAGGATGGCATCCCCAGTAGCGTCAACATCTTCTGCTAGACCGCATCTCTTTAACTCTCATCACCCCATAGACAGCTTTAAGCATTTCCTTCAAGCACTTGAACTTAACTTTTGAACTGTATCCAGACAGGGCACAGACTTCATGCAGCCATCCCATCTGAAATTCCTTCATATTCTCTCTCTCTCTCTCTCTCTCTCTCTCTCTCTCTCTCTCTCTCTCTCTCTGTGTGTGTGTGTGTGTGTGTGTGTGTGTGTAGGGGGATGTATGTGCATGCTTGTGTGAGTGCATATGTGTTTGCCTGCATATAAAGGTCAAAGGACATTAGGGGTCATGCCTTGGGCATCATCATTCCTTTGAAAGGCAGCGTCATCCAGTGTCCTGAGCCCTGATTCAGTGAGGCTGGCTGACCAGTCACCCACACACACACACAGGGACCTGTCTGTTCAACCTTCCCCTTGCTGGATGCACAAGCAAGCACCACCAGCCTTCTTCAGATTGGCTTTTGGGTTCCGGGGTTTGAACTCAGGTCTCTGCCTACAAGGCAAGTTTCCTGAATGAATTCTCTCCCCATCATAATTATTCATCTATATCGCCAGGTTGTGTACACATTGCACATTGGGTTATGTCCCTTGTAGTTATTTCTTGGCTTCCATTGTACAAGGAAATTGATATTTAATTCCATCCATGCCTAAGGGAAATGTGGCTGTTGGAAACCCTTTTTTACATTCTGGGATTTTTCTCTCATTTTCAATCTATTAAGGGCTAATGCCTTTGTAAAACACGAAGAAAATAAATGACTAGTGAGATGATTCATGAGCTTGGATGTTCCAGCAATGTCAAGATGCCGTGTAAGTCTCAGAATGATTCCTCTTACGTGCTGTTTGTATCCATAGTGGTTTGATAAGAAGCACACATGAAATAAATATTGTCTGTGCCCTTAATTTGTGTGTGTGTAAGAGTGTGTGTGTGTGTGTGTGTGTGAGTGTGTGTGTGTGTGTGTATGTGTGTGTATGGGGCACACACACACACATTCAAGAGCACGGGCACACGAGCGTGCATGCACTCAGTGTTCATGGAGGCCATTAGAAGGCATCAAAGACCTGGAACTGGAGTCACAGGGAGTTGTTAGCTTCCCAAGCTGGGTGCTGGGAACCAGATTCCCTCTGCCAGACCAGCAAGTGCTCATAATCACTGACCCATCTCCCCAGCGTCTTTTTCTATGTTCTTGCATGTTGGTATCAGTTAATGATGGGCTATTTGTTAGTAATAGTCAGTTTGGCTGAAGAACAGATTTGGGGTTCATGTTTTATTTCCTTGGCTATTTTTAAAATATTGACAAAATATTCTTTGATCACACAAGTGCTGCCGTTAAAAGTTCTGCTGACTACCTCATTTTTTTCCCTGTGGTCCTTTTCACCAGGCAGTCTGAATGATGTTTTCTTTAAAAGAAATGTGTGTGTGTGTGTGTGTGTGTGCGTGTGTGTGTGTGTGTGATTCAGCTGGGACTTTAGAATTGGTTCAGTTGTTAAGAGCACTCCCTGCTCTTGAAGAAGACCTGGGTTAAGTTTCCAGCATGCACCTTACAGCTCACGCCTGTCTGTAAGTCCAGCTCCAGGGGATCCAGCATCCACTTCTGTCTTCTAGGGGAACTGGGCACACATGTGGTACACAGAAACACACAGGCAAACACACATACACATTAGATAGATGGATGGATAGATAGATGGATAGATACATAGGTAGATAGATAGATGGATGGATGGATAGATGGATGGATGGATGGATAGATAGATAGATAGATAGATAGATAGATAGATGATTTTAAAGAAACAATGGCTTTGACAATTATAGGTTAATTTTCTAGACCTCTTGATACGTACTTTCAAGTATCTTCATTTCAGGAGCGTTTTCAAATGTCAATTCATGTCCAGTAACTAACAGAAATAACTAATTTGTTGTGCTTTGGAGACTTTTAACAATCTGACGTAACAGCCAGCTCCCATATCAGAATACTTTTGATGCACAAGATTGAATGCACGCAATTTCAAAGGAAGCAAGTTATAACGATATACAGTCATAACAATAATTTAAATTTATGATATAACAGCAATCCACTTCTTTCCGCTGCATGTGTATTTTCACTGTACTTCATTATTAAGATATTAAGATGGTGTGGGTTTTGAATAATAAGATCTAAATATAGTCAGGTGTGAGCCTGAGAAGTGATGAATGCAACTGTACTGAATATAGTTTTGAAAACTCTAATCTGATGGTGTGTGACTATGCGTGCGTGCGTGCACATCGCACACGTAGGTGTGTGCATATGTTTATGGGAGTGGAATGCATGTGTCTGTGCTTGTGTGTGCCTGTCTATGGCAACCCAGTATGGCTGGAGGTCAACCCAAGGTGTCATTCCACAGAAGTCTTCAGCATCATTCCGTGTGATAGTGTCTGTCACTGGCTTGGACCACATCAGGCAGGCTCGGCTTGCTGACCAATGACACTCTGGAGCCATCTCTTCCTACTTGCACAGTGCTGCAACTATAGTGTAAGAGAGTGTGGCCTGGCCCTCACTCTTGCATGGCAAGCACTTACTGATTGAACCACCTCCCCAGCTCTATAGGAGCAGTGGCTGTACGCAAACTTTGTGGAGATTGTTAAGACTCTTCGTTGATGCCCATGTTGACGATGTTGAAAACGGACACATTTTAGCTAGTTAGTGAGACATACGACTTTGGCTGTAGTACATTCCTGACAAATTCACGTGCCAGAAATTTAGTCCCCAGTGACTCAGTGTTGAGGTGCGGCTTTTTAAAAGGCCCTTGGGACTGGGGAGATGGTTTAGAAATTGAGAATACTTGTTGCTCTTGAAGAGGAGCCAGTTCGTTTCCTAACAACTGCACAGGGCTGTTCACAACCACCTGTAACTCCAGTCCTAAGGGATCTTATGCTGCGTCCTGGTCTCTGCAGACACCTGCACTCATAATACATATATACATACATACATACATACATACATATATACATACATACATACAGGCAAATATCCATACACATGAAATCATAGATAGATACATAGTTTAAAGATAGGATTTATTAAAAAGTAATTAACTCCCTGGGCCAGTTATAAGGGTCTCTCAGGGAATGTACATTAAATGTCTCTCAGCGAGCACACTCTCCAGAGAACGGACTGATGTCCTTATCATAAGGTATGTTTCGTACCTCTTGTTTATAGCCGGTGCCAGTTCCATTGCTTGCTTGCACTGTGAGTCAGTAGGCAAGAGTAGGGAAGAGCTAACCAGAGGCTGAGCAAATGGGGCAGCTCAGTCTCTCAATCTTGGGCTTTAAGACTCCAAAGCTATGAGATAAATAAACCCCTTTCATTGCAAATCACAAGCTTCGCGTATTTTGTTACAGTGATGGAAATTGACTTAACTGCCAATCGGGTTCATTAGTCTGTCTAATTTTTATCCACTGATCCTAAATTCCACGGATCCCGTGGTAGTCATCTCTGTTGACTTATTGAATGATCTGTGGTCTCCTAACACCGCTGATGCTTTTTGGCGGGGAAATGCTTTATTTATGTCAAAATTATTTTTAAGTTTGCCTCTCTTTCATATCTTGTCGTGTCGTCGTTCCTGTTTTCTTGCTTTGGTGGTCCTTGGCTCAGTTCCAGTGGACGTGGTTTTTATTAATTTTTTTCTTTATTTTTACTTTATGAACATTTTCTTTCTAACTCACCCGCAATCACCCTCCTTTCTGCTTTCACTTGCCGATCAACTCTCAAAGCATCTACCACCAGCTTGGTTCTGGTGGTTCATTTTGAGTTTTGGTTTTGATTACTACTTAGGCATGCCTCCCTCCCATGGGCTTCACAAGACATGGAAGGGTGTCACCATGCCACCTTACTAGACTGTAAATTGTCCCCTTTTCTCATATAGGGCCAAATAGGGTTTTTCTGTGTTTTTTTTTTTTTTTTGGAGGGAGCAGAGTCCCCAAATAACTTCCCTAGAAACACGACCCTCAAACTTTCTTTTCTTTCTGCCTCCTCTCAAGCTATCTTGACAGCTAAGGAGCCAGGAGGAACAGGTAGAGATGGATGTCTCAGTTCAAAGACAGCAAGTGATTCCTTTCTCAATATTTTTGTTCTGCTGAAACTGCAAACAAGTTAACAAATATCCATTTACATTGGAGAAGAAGTCTTTCTTTATTGAATTCTGCTAATTCAAATACTGTTTCCAGTCACGACCCAAAATAGTATTTCATCAACTAAGGGTAGTCTATGGCCTCAACAAGATGACAAGAGAAATGAACTATCCCTGGCCGTAAACCCATGATAAATGATAGGTGTGGCCACCCTCCTTATCAAGACCATCATTACTACCCCCAATCACCTACATAACCAATAATTGGTAATTTGGGGCTGGGTGTTGGAGGGAGAGCAACAGGTACCAGATAACACAACCACTGTAATACAGAACAAGGTTAGCTACTCAGCTAAGGGCTGGAGGATTAGAACTGAATACTACTGCTAATTGTTTGATGTAGTGTGTCTCAAAGCTGCAGGTCTCTAACATATTATAACTCTATTTATATTTGACTTGTCTCTGTTTTAAATGATAGGTTCATTGTCATCTGTAAAAGGGCTGTATAATAAATCTAGACTGTCTCGCCTCTGTTTGACTCCAGTACTGCATGCTAAGTGCTCTTTATAAGGTAAGAATATGCTATTCATCTCAGCACTCATTCATCTCTACAGGTAGAGCATGTCTGGTGCCTTCCTGATACTGTGTCAAACTTGGAGATCGTCATCACTCTCCAAAATGTTTCCCATCTCCTGTCCCAGCATTCCCTAGTTACCATGGACTTCTCCTGATGTCTCTAACAGGAATCTGTATCCATCTCCATACCAGGATTATACCATGGCACTTCCACCTCTAGTTCAGTGACCACTGTCTACCCTGATCACAGGACATAAACAGCAGGCACCAGACCATGTTTGAAGCCGATAATCAGATAGGTTGTTTAAGCCTACAGTGTTTAAGTCACATTATTCCAAAATATTCATGATCATTCTGCTGTGTCCCCTTGGGGGTTGGAAATTAAGCCCTGAAATTTAGTCACTGTCATGCATATGAATATGAAATACGAATTAATGAAAACCCATTGGAAATTCAAGCCAGGGGCTCCTTCACCGTTATCCCCGTCAGGCACGGTGGTGTGGGGTAAGTTGTCACAAATCTGCCTTAGCTTGCTAGTAATTCTTTTCTCAGGAGCTCCCGGGTGGAGAGCAGGCACGGTGAGAGAGAGTCAGGCTTCACAAAACTGTGTTTGCTTCTACCATGACTAACCCAGGTTTTCCACAGAGTCCTTGGGATCCTTCAGGAATCAGATCCATGCTAATAAACTCAACCTACACAGATTTCTCCTGTTTAGCACATGGGTGGGTTTCCTTCATTTTGCAGACACTAATGTGGTCACAGGCCAGACTGTTCTTGGCCAATAGTCAACTTGCTCTCCAACCCACCTCCACATCGGCCTCAAAAGTCTATCACTTTCCTGAAACTCTGCCTTGGTCATGCTTTTGAATGCTCTGAAACTAAAGCCAGACTTTGAAAACTGGGTCACCAAAAAAAATTGAACATTCCCTAAATGATAATGTGTCTACTTTGATTTTTTAAAAAAAATCTGTAATCGTGTATGTGCTTAGCAAACACAGGATAAAATAAATACCTGATAGATTTCTAGTGTGGGGGGTGTGGGGGGGTATGTGTGGTTTATACCAAATTTCTCAAAGTCTTTAATGTGCAGATTTAAATACTGCACTTCAAACAGAAACACTGGAGTATTTGTGTTGAAATTATTGACTGGAACCCTCTCCCCCCCTCCCTATTTTTTCAAGAAGAAAAATTAGCACCATAAGGTCCAAGTGCAAATCTCCAAATCTCCAAAGCATAGCTAACAATTTCTGATATTCATAAAAGTTTGTTTTATGGCCTATACTGTGGATGATTTTAGAGATGTCTTCACAGATTGCTTAAAACAATGGATGTTCCTCATCCGTTTGGTGGAATTTCCTGCTACAGCTGACTGATCTATGATATCACTCATCTCTAAAGTTTCTTGGCTGATTTTTAGTTTGGGTGACTCATGAAAGGATGACAGTTGGGTATCAAAGTCTCCCTTCCTTTTGTATCAGTGTTCCATCTTACAATGTTTACTTTATGTAACTGGGAACTCCAACCTCAGGGCATAGATGAAGTTGTCACACCTTCTGGGTGAATTTTGTCCTTTACTAGTATGTAATGGCTTTCAGGGTGGCAGAGAGTGTGCCGCTAGGGTACCAGTTGGAGAAAATGTAGTTCGGAGGCTGTGACAGGGCTAGGGAGAGCAAGATGTCAGTAAGGACGCACGGGGCAATGTGAAGAAGACGGGAGAAGACGGACTAAGGTAGAAACTTGGAGGAAAGCATATATCGTTAGAGGTTGCCGGTCTAAGAGGTAGCAGAGAAACACAAGCTATCCATAAAGGCTTTTCTGGTGGGGGACTAGCTAAAATGCGGCAACCAAAATACAAAAGTGTAGCCAAGTTTTAAAAGTTAAAATTAAAACTTCGAAAATGTAATGGAGTGGAAGGACTTCAGTCGGCATATTTTCCTCCTCGTTGTCGTGAAGCGGTTCCTCTCTCTTCGTGGTCGTGATGGAGTTCCTCCCTTCTCGTTGGTCTAATGCGGTTCCTCTCTTCTTGTCTTGATGCAGCTCCTCTCTCCTTGGGTTGTCTGTGCCATCAGTCAGCGCTGGGCGAGGCTGTCGGCCTCAGTAATGCTAACAAGTTAAGCCATGCTTCCTTCCAGGTGAAGATGTGATGGAGAAGCGTGCTTCCTGGTCTGAGCATGCCCAGTCCTGTCTCCTGCCAATCACATGCCCATCCTGGTATTTGGGGGACTATTTCTAAGCACAGAGTTTTGTGTGGATGAGGTTCTGGGGTATGGATGGCCCACCTTGCTGTCTTCCCCTCCCGCAGACTTTCCAGTTTCTCATGCGTGTAGCCCAGGCTAGGTTAGGAGTGGAGGTGCCTTCCCTGCCATTCACTGCCTCCTGGTCCTAGCGTCAGGTTTTCATCCACACTCCTGCCTCAGTCTCCACAGGCTGCGCCAGTCCATTTCTTTCTCCTCTATCCACCCTCCACACTGGTCCTAACTGTTCCCGTTTCCACAGCCTGGATCCTTTCTTTGACTCGAGGGACAGCAGTGCATGACGGGAATGCATCCCTCGCCACTTCGCCTGAAGGAGAATGCTGTGGCTGGATGCCAGCTGGTCAGCTGCTTCTAAGTAGAGTGATTCCTACTCTGGGTTATCTCCATTTTCTTTAGTTCTTTCTCTTAGAAGAATAGAATCTATAATTATTTTATTCCAGTGAATTTCATCTATTTTTAAACAGATGTGACCCTTAATCCATTAACATGTCTAGAAGTCCTTTACAGTCTTTCTATGTACAAAAGATTATATACCTTTATCATGAAAACGTTGAAAATATAGAAAAGTTAAGGAAAGATTTAAAACTATATATGCTCTGCGGGTATAACCAATATTTGTTTTTCTTTTCATTTCCTCTCAGATCTTAACGCTTTAAATATTTTATTTAGTTGTGGTCATACAGAATGTTAAACGAACCTACTTTTAAATTTATAAATTTTATACCATAAATAAAACATGTTACTAATGCATTTTTGTAATGTGTTTAGGTGAGTGATATCGTGTCTACTGTGTCACCTTTGTGACCACTGTGTTCTTACGCATACCTCGAGTGCTCCACGATCTAGTCTGCAGAAGCCAGTGCTGAAGAGCCAGACAACAGATACCACTGCCTTTCTCCAGTGTCAAGTCCCCTTACATCCTCAGACGAAATGACTACTGAATGTACCATTTCCTTCAGCGTTTACTACTGCTTGATGTTTGAAACTGTAAGAAAAACAAGGGGTGATTGGTATTTAAGCCATCAGAATTGGAATCGCTATATAAGCAATCTTCACTCACTTCCATTTTTCCTTTCAATATTTTCCCCCATAACGTTAGATACAGCTCACAGTCAGATACGGTTAAGAACAGTCTGTCATCTGCTGTGAATGGTTGTCTTACTGTTTTCCTGTTGCTGGATGCTGTGTGCCTATGCGTTTTGTCATTATTAGTGATGCTGCAGTTACTGGAAATGGAGATCTGCCCACTATCAGATCTGCTGAATGTCACTATGCTCATTTCAAAAGAAGCTGTGTTCTGCACGTCCTCATCCACAAGATGCGAGATGACCCTATTTCTTACAGGTAGAGCCAAACTCAAATTCTTCTCCCCTCTAATAGATCTGAAAAGCATATCGTGGCGTTCTTATTTTTAATACCTATGAAAACAGAAATGAAGTCATTTTCATCTGTATTAATTTGAGAGTCAAGTCTTGCTTCTGTGATGTGTTCATTGGCATTATCCGAATATCCGGGATTTTAAAATACCCATTGTCTTCTTAATAAAGTAATACGTATTCAAGTGTGGAAAAACTACATTTCTAGGGAAAAAAAGCTGACCTAAAACCTCACCATTTCCTGGTTAAATAACATTAACACTTAGCTGTGTTTTCCTTCATAATGTTTCGGTATCCAGCATTGCTTTATTCCGTTAAAATAAGAGGAGTCTGTAAAGAGAAGCTCAGTGACAGAATTCTCCAGTGGGCTGCCTGTAACTTTTCCACATTAAGTCTCAATGACCGGAGTTATTCCGAGACACAGACCCACTGTTGCTCAACTCTTTGGCACCAATGACAGCTAGAATATAGTTCTCTGAAACTTATACTTTTTATATAGCACAAAAGCAAGACCCCAGTTGAATCTTTGTTTGTTTGTTTTCTGTCTACCAGAAAACACAGAGGGTCACACAGGTAGATACTGAGAGAATGGACACAGCCGCAAGGCCCTCTCGGGCTTTGAATTACAATATTCAATTGATTGTTGGCATAAAGAGACTTAACAGGCACAGAGCCTAGGATCTCTCCCTGTTTTCTTTCTTGGATGTTTCTAGACCGTTTCACATCCTATTTAAATAACAAAGAGAGCACATTGCCATAGTAAGGAGTTTCCAAGTCTCAGAACAATGAGGAAAAGCTTTCTGGTACTGTCGCATATGAAATAAAATCTGTGGGTTTTTTTTTTTTTTAAATCTTGGGTTACAAACTTTCCTCCTTTCAAATAAAGACTTTTTCGTTTGCTCTTACAGAAGGGTGATGATCGATCTTATCTTATTAATTTTCTTATTCGTCATTCCATTTATTTATATCTCAAATAATATCCCCCTTCCCGGTTACCCCTCCACAACAGCCCCCATCCCATCAGTCCGCGCTCCCCTTCCTTTTGCCTCTGTGAGGATGCTCCCCCACCTACCCACTCCTGCCCCACCGCTTCAGCATCCCCCTACGATGATCTGTCTTTACAAGGCGACAGTTTTCCTTCTGCACTGATAAACCCAGGGTTTGATTTTATTCTTCTAAATTCAAGCATTTTGAGCAGCCATGGTCAAGTAGGAGTCTCCGCTCTGGTGGGCAGCGTGTGGTGAATCCTTTGCGATAGATATTTACCGTTTCCTGTGGCTCGGGGACATGGCTCTTTCCTCAGCGTGTGGCTTTGATTATCATTCCTCTACGGTTGTTGTGGCCTCCTCCTCTGAAACACGGGAGTCACCAGGTTCCCTCTCCACCCCCTGCCCTTACAGTAGCATCTCTCCTTTTCTGTCTTCATCATTTTCTCATAATTTTCCTATTGATTCTTTGTGAATTTCATAGCATGCAGTCCAATCCCACTCGTTCCACGGTCTTTCCATACGCACCCTCCACACAAAAGAAAATAAATAAAAATAAATAAATGAAAATCTTGCTTTGGAAGCTGCGGTGTGCTCCGCAGTATAACCTTTTGTCCAAACAGCTTTACTTGCAAATGCTCATTGCAATGAGTCATCAGTCTGGCTCGAGGCCTCTGGCTTCTGCTATACCATCAACACTAAACCCTCACCATCAGTGCTGGACTCCTCTCGGACATCCTGCTACTGCCCTGAGTCACGGAGATCCTGCAGCTTTGGTTCTGCAGGACCAGCCCCATTAGTGCTCCGGCAGCTTATAGGTAGGATGTTGCTATGAGCCAGCGCAAAGCCCTGATTCTGGGCCTGCGCAGTAGCTGAGTTGGTCAGCCCAGCAGCTCTCCCATGCTCACCCTATCAGTGCCAGTTCTCCTGCATCCACACCACCAGGGCCAGTATCCCCAAGGCCAGGTCTCTCATGCCCACGACCACTGCTGGTACCACCATGAGGTGGCCCGTGAGTGTTAAAGCTGGCTCAACACAGCCCTCAGACATCAACATGGCCTCCGGCAACATTGCAGATAACAGATGTGTGCACAGCCTTTGATGGTAACACAGGTTGCAGACTTGGACACAGACCCCTGCTTTGGCAGGGCCACGGACCTAGAAATGGCCCTCAGGGGCAGCATGGCCCCATGGCCTCCGGTGGCAGCACAGGCTCTCACATAAGGCTGTTCCTCTCCACAGTCAGCCTCCAGTTCCATCCGTCATAGCACATGACGGATGCTCGCTTCTCTTTCTCTCCCATCTCTCCACCACATCCTTACTCCTCATCCGGCCTGTGCCCCACAATGGTGGGCTGGGTCTGTGGCATCTGGCTCCGTTTCTATCTCTTTCTCTTAGATGTTGTTTTTAAGTATTTCAGCACAGACCCGGTGCATCATGGGTTTGATTTTCTTCAGTGTGTCTGTTCTGTTTCTTTGTTTCGATGTTGCCGTTCCATTGTCGATGTTCTTAGAACCGTGATTCTCGACCTTCCTAACCCTGGGGCTGTTCGATAGTCCCTCACGTTGTGGTGACTCACCATCAGACAATTATTTCACTGCTATCGCATAATTTTGTTACTGTTATGAACTGTAATATAAATGCCTGATATGCAGGATATTTGATGTGCAGCCCCCAAGGAATTGAGACCTCACAGGTCTAGAGTCTTTTCCTCACCTTATGTCTTTCATTACCGTCAACTGTGACTCTGTTACAGATACACCTAAGGTCTTGAGTTCCACTACTGATGATACAAAATTCTGGGCTTTTTTGTAGACCAGAACACATCATCAGAAGATCTGGTCATATTATGTGTCTAGACCAATCATCTCTTCTCTTGGTTTGTCAATCGATGTGTTTAACCCCTTAATCCCTGTTTATTCATTCGTATTTGTTTATTTTTACTCTTTGACCAGCAAGAAACGATGCTTATTGATGTTTACTTATAAAATATGTAAGCTTCCCTCAGTCCTTTTCTCTGTGCATACAGTTTGACTTCTCCCTTCCTATCCCAGCTAGAACACTCTGAGCATTAACTCATTGTGATATTGAGACTTTCATCCACAGTACTCCTCCTGCTTACAAAGGAAACTCTTCCAACTTTCCACTGTGCAGATCTTGGATGTTTTTAAAACTGAATCTCTATAAATGGCTGGACTGCCTTAAATGTTTATTTGTGATGCTTTTCAAATAAAAAATTTTCTCACCAGGGAAATATATATTATATAATATAATATATGCTATGTGATATATGATATGTGATATATGGTATATGGTATATAATATATGGTATACTATAGATGATGGATGATATACATAACATATAGCATATAACATATAATATATAACTTAGTATAATATATATTTCTATAACATATACATAGAAATACCTATTTTTTTGTTTTGTTTTTGGTTTTCTTTTCTTTTTTTTTTTTTTTCGAGACAGGGTTTCTCTGTGTAGCCCTGGCTGTCCTGGAACTCACACTGTAGACCAGGCTAGCCTTGAACTCTCAAACTCAGAAATCTGCCTGCCTCTGCCTCCCAAGTGCTGGAGAAATACCTATTTAAATAACAAAAGGTTCACATTAATAAATAGTTTTCAAGTGTTATAAGTTATCTATATGTCCTTGAATGAAGACGATAGAGACTTTGGTGTTACATCTCATTCTCCCTGGCTTTACCTCAAAACCTCCCTTCAAGATATACATATGCTCCCTGGGAGAAATTCACTCATCTTTGTTCACAGTTGAACAGTGAGACTTTAATGGTTGTTTTTCAGCATCATGAGGAAAATATAGGTGAGTAAACTATATTCTCACTTCTACTCTTCAGCTAGGTCTCTGAAAATCTCCTTGACACGCCTCTGAAGACCTGTTGTTTCAATGAGGTTCTCTTTGTGGCAATCAACAATTTGGAAATTGCCTGAAGATAGATTGAAAGGCACTGGGAGCTCAGGAGTTGATAGGCAAGCAGGAGACCAACTTCAAAAGAGACAGAAGAAATAAGTGGCCTCCTGGAAGCCTGGAGTCAAGGGCTACAGCGACTTCCGGAATGAGCCACAGCAAGAACAACGTGGCTACCTTCAGGGTGATTCAACCCCAACGGATATGGCAATGTCTGCTTGTTAGTTTGTCTAGGAGTCAAATTCCAGAGAGAAAACATGAGTCCTATTGGCTTTGGAACACATACCTGCCTGGGACACCAGAGTTCTTGATTAGTATCCTGCCACACGGCATGCCAAGAGCAAAGAGTAACTCTCTGAGAACCAATATATTGATTGAAAAAGGCTAACAGACCCTGAGGAACTAACATCCTCAGAATGTCAGCTGCAGGTGAGCATTAGCCTGAGTCTTCATGCCATCCTTCTTATCTTGCCCTTCCCTGTATTCTCATCACTGATGTGCTTTAAACATGTCTGTTGGCTCAGCATCCTTGCTTTGAGAGCCCACATCTGAGCAGGTCAGAACGTTGTAGATCAGATAAATCAGGAGTCAAAATGTGCCAGCTCAATACACTGACTATTGTGGCCTTGAAAAAAAAATTACTTACATTTTCCGAACCTTTCTTTTCCTAATGGATTCGGGAATTTTTCAAGAATTTAGTGAGAAGGCAGTATGTTCTTAACGGCTTCATGAGTGATAGATTATTCATAGTTATGACTTTGAAAATTTGTATTGGATACATATACATGTACGTAGACATAAACATAGACAGACATAGGCATAGACATAGTCATAGACATAGACATAGTCATAGTCATAGGCATAGGCATAGACATATGAAATTCGTATTAACCTATTATTCTCCACCTCAGCTCCAAGTAGCATCTCAAAGCTACCCTCTCATGCTGTCGACCTTAGGCAAAGAGGAGAGACAATCCTCTCAACTTTCCCAATCTTTATACCAGCTGGGTGACAAGCCAGTGAGGTATACCCAATCAGTCTATAGAAGGGACAATGTCTATCCCTAAGGAAACTTAGAGAAAGAAAGCAACTGAATCAGACCAAAGCAGTTACGGGTGTAGCACAGGCTGACCCTCACAGCGCATTTGATAGAGCTTGTCTAGGTTAGATTCGATTGTATCTAGCAGATGGGGCATCCAAGTATACTGCATAGACACACATGGTTTGGGGCTTGGTTTTGTTGTGTTTTTGAGCATGTAGTGAACATTTCAAAGAGTGGAACCACTCTTTGAGAAACATAGGATGACTTATTAGGTGTGCGTTGCTGCCTGGTATGGTACAGGAAGAGGGCAGAAGGCAGGCTGTAGCGACATATCAATGAGCTCTGGAGCCACATGGCTTTGTCACTTAGCTGTCAATCAAAGGAAAGGCAGCCCTGCATTAAGGTATGATCACGTCCCTGCTCAGCTTTCTGCCACCCTGTTCTTCCATCTCCTAGAATGGAGCCCTGTACATCCATCTAAAATCTGAATTGATGCTCTATCTCCAGTCCATCCCAAAGAAACAGAAAACAACAAAGCTTGAAGACCAGGTTATCTTCCCTCTTCCCCCACTATTATTTTATTTACACTCTACTGAGGTGTATACTAGGACAAGAAGTTAGGTCTACTGAGTTCTCAACTTGAAACTTTGTCATCCGGGTAACTGCCTGTGCGATGCGTAAGCGGATGAAAAAGTCACTCCTTCTCAACAGTGCATGCAGACTGAATTCTCAGTACATGTTAGCAATTCATCAGGGGCTGGGTCATGTTTCCAACTGTGCATCTATGGGCAGAGTTAGATCCACAGAAGAGTACAAAAGAGTCTATGGTTTCAGCTGCTGGACTTGGCTTCTGGCAAAGCTGCCTGCTTCACAGCACAGGACTGCTAAGTCCTGTAGAAGACCCCTGCCGTCCCAGAATGGAATTAGATACCTCCGGTCTGTCCACCAAAATCTGCTGCTTAGGAGTCTATCTCTTCAAGTATAACATTAAGTCATTGAAATGAGTCCTTTGTACCTTTATCTAGATATGCATTGGGGGAAGCTGTCTGTTTTCGTTGTTATTGATAGGTAAAATTTGCCTTGCCTGGCACATTTGCGCATGTTGATGATAGCTGATGTTTGGGGTTTGTTTGTTTTTTACTGAATATTAATAACATTAATCTATTTGTTGACACACGCCACATTGCACGAAACCCTCCTCTAGGCCCCATAAACACGCGGGCTGTTCTAATCACAGCATTTTGTCAAATGAGAATTATAACATTCACGTTGTTGGTGAAGCAGCAGAGGCTTAGAGAAGTTGTCACACACAACCCAGCCCTCAGCAACAGTGGGTAACAGAAGGAGACCTTACCTGACTGTGGTTCTGACCGTCACTCTCTATCCCTCCCCCACCCAGCATTGTTTCCATCGTGACTGCTCTCTAAGTCTGCGTACTATGCTGATACCGATATGTCCTGGCATTTTTGTAGACCTTATTCCACTGTCTGACAGAAAACACTGCCTGCTTGTTTCCACATGTGGGACACACACAGGTTACGGTTCATACCTACTAACACGTGGCCTAACTTAAACTCAGAAGCTTGCGTTCTAAGAGATCTCGGCTAAGAATGAAATGCCTCACTTACATGTCATGGCAGATAGGGAAACGGAGGCACAATGATAGAACCAATGGCTGGCACGAAAGGAGTCTCCTTTCATGGGTCTGGTTTACTCAAGGAAGAGTCCACATGTGCTCAGAGAGAGCCTGGACTGTGGATGCAAACTACTACTCAGGGTTCAGACCTTGACTCTCCCTTGGTGATGTGAACTAGGGTAGGGTTTCTTCATTTCCCTGAGACTCCATTTGCAAAATGAAACTGATATTATCTACCTTGCAGGAAGAGCAATGACTGCTGGAGATGAACTGTGAAAAAAAAAAACCCATTGCAGGTGCCTGGCAAAGAGATGGTATTCACAGAGTGGTAGCTTTTCTGTGTTTATTCCCTGAAACACACAGCGTCATTAGCCCTTTTCTTAGTATCCCACATTGTAGTGAGTTGGCCTGACGTTGCTTGTATTCTAATGGTAATTTGTGTCCCCAAATCTGATTTCCCCAGAGAGTTCACACATAGACTAGATGCTAGCTAAGCAGCCCTCCCCGCAGTTTATTGTGATTGGTAAATAAAGACGCTAACAGCCAATTGCTAGGCAGAAGAGACATAGGTGGGATTTAGGTTTCCTGGGCTTGGGACCAAGGAAGAAGAAGAGAAGAAGGAGGAAGAGGAAGAAGAGGAGGAGGAGGAGGAGGAGGAGGAGGAGGAGGAGGGAGGAGAAGGAACCAGAGAGGAGGAAGGAGAAGCTGCCATGGGTTAAGGGTCAAGAGAGTATGGCCCTGAGGCTGCCCAATTAGAGTTAAGAGCAGCCCAGGTGGAATATAGTAAATAGTAAGTAATAACTTGAGATTATCGATAGGAAAGTAGATTCTAACAGCACGGAGGGTAGACGACAGCCAAACAATTGTGCTAATCAAGGCTTCTTGTAAATATAAAGGCTGTGAGTGTGTCTTTCATCCGGGAACTCAACTACCAAAGGCAGGGTAGAAACCCCGGGCCAGGATTTTAATAATTGAATACTACACCATATAATTTCCTCACTGTAGAAAACTAGAGCTGTTCATGTATGAAACGGAGTTAGTTCATTCCGAAGGCTTTCATTTTTTAATTTAAAGGAAGAAAAAGTTTAAAAGTGCTGAGCAAAAATATTTCTACCATGCAATCATTAAATATTAATCGATGTCAAGGCATTTGAAGGCGCTTTTAGCTGTGACAGGTGAGCTGAATTAGAAATTCTCACTTAACGATGCCTCCCCACCACTTGGGCAAAATGTCAAGGCACCAGGTACGAAGGAGAATTATTAGCCGATAAACAACCTTGGAAGGAAGATTAGAGACTAGAAAATTGGGAAGAAAACAAGGATTCTTTTTGCTCTGGAATTGGTTTTCCTCTTTGGCATGTTTGAGCCCTTTCTGAGCCGGGCTTGATTCTGTAAGTGGTAAGTAGGGATGCCCCCTAACCACTCTGTTTAGACGGGAGTGTGAAATGGTTATGTTGTTGTAATGATAGCTTGGGAGTACAACAGGATCTTACATAGTCTCCGTGAACAATGCCCCATACTGTGCTCACTCCAACAAGCTGTACTTCTTACATTTGACATGCGAGAGGAACATGGAAAATAACTCCTTGACAGGGCCTTAGACACATGTCATGCATCTTCCTAATGTAGATGGATGAGTGGAAAAGAATATATTTAGTGAGTGCCTCTCAAGCACTCTCAGGGAAATATATAGATCCACTGCCAATGGATTGACTTCTGCTATGAAGGAACATTCTTTACAAGCAAAGGACAGAGAAGACAGCATCCATCCACTTCTGGCTAGTAGACAGAAGAGAAAGATTAGCAGAAACAGGTGCGGAGCCATACAGCACTCACTGATGGCTCATGGTTTCTGTCTGCCTGTTGTAAGAAATAGCACATGTGGAATTTCTCCACTGAGAAACATTGGTCTTTCTCCATTTCAAAGTAAAAGTGAAAGGAACTGCTAAAGACGGCAGAGCTGGAGATACAGGTGTTCCGAGAAGGGTGCCAAATGAAAACTGAGATGGAACGGTCATGGCTGTTCCAGTGGCTGTGTCGAGCATAGGACTACAGATGCTCTGTGCTGGGGGTCATCAGCAAGAAACCAGGGGCTAGAAGATGACTCAGTCAGGGAAACTTTTGCCACATAAGCACAAGGACCTGAGTTCAGATCCCCAGTGCCCATGTGGAAAGCCAGATGCAGTAGTACGTATTCCTATAGTCCCAGTGCTGGAAAGTTCAGACAAAAGGATCCCTGAGGCCTTCTGACCCACCAGTCCAGCTGCATTGATAAGCCCGAGGTCCAGTGAGATACCCTGTCCAAGAATTAGGTGAAGCATGTCTAGGAAGATAATTGACATTGATCTTTGTCTTCCACATGCTACACACACACACACAAACACACACACAGACACACACACACACACACACACACACACACATACATTCACAGGCAGGGTCAGGATTTACTGTATTCACAGGAGTCAACATTGGCAACACCAAACTGTTACACCATTTTGATCAAAGTTTTCTCCGATGGTTCTATAAGAAGCGTGCTAATAGTAATTATTTTCAATATTTTATTACAAAACTTCAGATGTATTAAATGCTTACATAATTTTACACAAGAATATTTATTCCCTGCACCTCAACTTAAATCCTTTCATAAACATTTTATTCTCTCATCACTTGGCATTCCATGTACCTATTCTCCATCTAGCAAGACATCTTATTGATTATGTCTTTCAAGTCAAACTGCAGACATCACCACCATCTCCATAAATACTTCAGTGAAGACTGTGGTCCGGGTTCAGCATTTGTCTCAAATATTTTTCTTTGATGTGAAACTAATCAGCCACTGAATTTTGACAATTGCAAACACCTGTTACTCCCAAACCTATCCCAGATAGAGAACATTACCAGTAGAGTTTGAGAGTGTTTGAATGAAGTTATCTATAGAATCACTCACGAAAATGCTGGTCTGGGGATAAATGGATACGTTTTAAATGTCTTCAGATTTCCAGAAAATCATTTTAGACTTGCTTCCCTGTGTCTCTTTCAGTGATATCTAAACTCCAAAGTCAGGTTGATGAAAGGGTGGAGGTGTTGCGAGTATATAGGTGAGGCCCAGTAAGCTGGTAGCAACCTATCACCTTACATGTGTTTGCATTACTTAAAAATATAGAGACAGATGCATACAGTTGGCAGTATAACAGGTATACATTGGACCATAATAAATTCATTTTTTACTAGAGGTTTCCATCAACTTTTCAGGGACAGGGGTGGGAGGAACAACCAGGGGACTCCTCTGTAAGATGGTGCATGCTGCCAAGTTGAATCCAGAGCCAAACTCAATTCCAACCACGTGGCACATTGAAGCTGAAACCTCTCTAAGCACAGGGCTCCTTCTTAAGTAGCAGTGCTGACTAATTACTTCCATCAGGATAATTGCTCCAAAGAAAAGGGTACAATTACTTCTCCCAAGCAGAATATTGACACTGTTTAATGAAGAATTAAAGCACGCTGTGGTAGACTGCATGCTCAGATGGGGAATCAAACAGTTCCCAAACAATCTGTTTCCCAGAACAAAATCTTAAGCATTTCTGGTATTCTCTTAAGTATCCCTAATGAAGCTAATAGGCAGTTCTATAGCAGGAAAGACTTCAACCCCATCCATGGAAATACATGCCAGTCATCCGTCATCAGTCAAGCACCAATGAATACAACATCATGCTAAAGCATTAGAGCCGTCACATGGCATTCACCTACTTTCTACAAACACATATCTCAAAATGGCCCTTTTCAGTCATCGTTACATACAAATAGGAAATTCAGAATGTTTCTTGTGTATGTGGCAATGTTGAAGATTGTGGAATGGCTGGCACTGAAGCCCCCACTATGTTGACCAGGACCTAGTATGTCCACCAGTAAATGTCCAGGAGTACATTGCATCATTTACTCACTGAGTTAGTACTGAAAATGCAAGGGTTCTATCGAAAGTGCTATTCTAGTGGCTATGGTGAAATCAAAGAGGAATTAGTAAAAGAATCCACCATCTAGAGGTAAACAACTCCAAAGGAAAGACTATCTAAACTCCATTGAAGAAATCTTTATAAGAAACTATACTTTATTGCACAGCCCACTGTCCAAGCATTCCTTTAAGACCAAGGCACTGTGTCCTAGAGAGATATTCAATGGCTAAGAGTACAATGTATACTGCTTGTGCAGACAACCTGAATTCAGTTCTCAACACCTACACTGGGTGGCTTACAAGCCTGTGTAACTCTAGCTCCAGGCAATCTAATGCCCTCTTCCTGCCCCCTTGAATATCCACACTCATGAATACACACACACACACACACACACACACACAGAGTTGAAGAAGTAAAGAACACAGGACTCCATGTTCAGATGCCTGTTGGGTAGACTGCTATAGTTCACAGTAGAGCTCCTCTTCAGGAACTTATCTAGCAGGCAGGAAGAGTGACCTTGTTGATGATGACCTTCCCAAGAGCACTTGTATTCAGCATAGGGTGGTGTCAAGGCACCTAGGCCTATTGGCTCAGCTATAATAATACAAAACACAGCTCAGCTCCAGGTCATATCACAGACTCACCCATGGCTTCTTCTGCATGATCAGCATCTTCTGCCAACTCCTCTACCCAATCTAGTGCTTGTCATTCATCATCAATGCCATTCGAAGCCATCCTTAATCAACTGCCTATATGCAAATCTCAACATCTTACAGTTGGTCTCCTAGGAAGCCAGTATGAGATGGCCCCTACCAAAAGCTGAGTTTTAGAATACATCTCTAAAATGGAATTTAGTAGACAGTGCATCAGAGTTCTAAGGTTAGAATCTCATCACTGGTACCCAAGTATAGGGCGATTGTTTATGGCTCTGCTCGAGAACAGAGCTGAGATCTGTGATGGAGTGTGGAAAATGACAGCCTCATTGGTTATGTAAGAAGATCCTCCGGATTCCTCCAAAAAACAGAAAGACAGACTGTCACACCCAGGCTCAACCTCAAAGACTGGTAGGTTGGCAACAGTAGAATGCTTGTTCCAGTAACAGAAATACTCTGCTTAGGACAAATTGGGATGTTGAACATTGTGGTAGAAGAATCTTAAATGTATATATTGAAACTTTTTGAATACTCAGGTGACATTCTTTAGTTTGAACTCTTAGCCATTCACAGTCTGCCCCTCCCTGATAAAGAGTAATCTTATTTCCCTACTAATAAGGGGCAGGAGGTCCTGTCTGGGGGAAATCAAACGTAGACTCTGGCTCCCCCCATCTTCCCTCATGACCACCAAATAATGAGAAAATTACAATACAACACAGTTGGGGAAGTTCTGTGCCTGAGGACAAAAAGACAAAGGTTGGACACTTGAAGCGCACAGTGACATTATCTAGGTACTGTTTACCAGCAGGAACCAGAGAATGCATGCAGATCATCATTCTGAAGATGTGACACTATCAAGGGATTTAAATATAAAGTTGGACAAGGGAGAGTTCATCCAACGTGTGAGTGATCTCCCGTGAGGCAGAATTCATACCTTATGTAAGACCCCAAGAAATGTTACAAATGTCCTGTGGGCATAGCTCTTTGAAGCTTGGCTAAGACAATAGCAGATACCTAAAGAAAGAGAGATGTACAGAGCGTAGAGGCAATGATCAACAGCTCTGATGGAGTAGACACAACCGCATATGGCCAGAAAACTCACAAGTCAATAGTAATTTATACAAGAACCGAGATCACAATCGGTTTGCCAAAGGACTGGGGAGCAAAGTGCTGAGAGATTCTTCTAAAGCTGAGTGACAACTCTCCGTCATAGATGAGAGCCGTAATGTATTCCACTGGAGAGGTGAGCTGCTTGACAACAAGGAGCAGGAGAGAGTTCTGGGACAACAAAAGCCAGGCAGCTACGCTTAACTGACAAACAAGAGGTGCACAAAATGACCACTGTGAACAGGAAGGTGAGGGTACTAGTCAGAGCACCCTACAGGGGACTATGACTGGGGGGCCAAGAGTGTGGTATTTTCAACATCAAAGAAGTGGGTAGAGGCTGAGTGAATTGTTCAGCATGTAAAATCCTTGCTGTGAAGGTGTTAGAACAGGATTCGAGACATCGGGTCTGAAGAACCCGTAGAAAAAGCCCATTGGAACTAGGCTCCACAATTCTGCTTTTTTTTGGTTGGTTGTTGTTTCTTTGATAGTGTTTACCTATTGAAAAGAGATGTTTCGTTGATGAAGGATCAAGACTGCAATTATCAGTGGGTATAAGGACAGATATTTAGAATGTGGGTTTTTTTTTTTTTACTGGTTTTGTAAAATGGTGGTTCTAGGCGCTCCTTCAAGACTCGTGACTTCACTAGCCCTGGGTTTCTGGTAGGTTTCCAGGACAAGGCATAATTTCCTTCTTTATTGAATGGGTCTTAGGTCCAACTAGAGAGCTGCTGGTTATTGCCGAGGTATGCGTGCCAATATAGCACCCTTAGGGTTGTTACTGTGACATGCTGGTTGCTGTTATTCACGGACATCATGGCTGGGTAGGACTGTTGGTGTTTCCCTTGTTTGGAACTTGTATGCTGTCTTCTGGCACTTTGAAAGCTAGCCCTCTGGGCAGAGGCTTACTGGTCTGTTTCAGCTCAGGCACCTCCAGGCTTTGTGTCTGAAGGGCATGGTGTCTTCAGCAATAAAAATATAATGAATCAAATTCACCCTAAAATAAACAAGAGCGAGTTCCAAGGGGTAGAGCCATTTTCCTCCCTGTAATGACTTCAGTTTCTTCGGTAATATTGGCTGTCTTTACTTTTTACTTATCTTGGGCTATGCACAAGCATCATCTTGACGGTACAGGATCATAGAACCTTTCCCTTTTGATCTAGTAAGCAATACCTTTATATGTCCACCCGTGTGTTTGTATAAGTGCGCTGTGGGTTAAGTAAACAGTCACAGCGGCTCTCGGATTTCTTGAGAGCAGACCCATGCCTCTTGACCTGTCTTTCATCTTCACAAGCCTTCCTTCCTATTTTCTTTACAATAAAATGTGCATAATGAGGATTCAACTGCCGTTTGTGAAGTTCATTCTTTTCCTGTGTTGAGTATGCTTAGTCCCATAGGGTTCATCCACAGTTGGATTTAGAGCAGACTTGGCAGAGGCATGCTGGGTAGATGCCACCTGACACTTCCCTCTTAAAGCATCATGAGCATAGGAACGGCGATCAACTTAAATAATGTCACTGAATAAAGAGTCACAGACTCAAATGTTAAACTATACAAATGAAGACCACCGGGAGCAGATCTACGGAAACAAAAATCACACATCCGCTTCGAAATGGGAGTTGCTACCCAAATCTAACCGATGCTTTAGCCACACGCTATCTTTTGGCTTATAATGTCCTCCAGAGGCTCATGTGTTTGAACAGCTGGTCCTCAGCTGCGGGTGATGTGTGGGGACATTAGGAATATTTAGTTCATGGGTCCTAGCTAGAGGAAGACGGTCCTTGTGAGAGAGGTCTTGACGTCCATAGCCTTGCCCTACTTCCTGTCATCCCTGTACTTCCTGTTCCGTGGAGAGCTGTGATGAGGAACCCCAGCCATGTGTGCTATCCATGAATCCCCTGTCTCTATAGCTTCTTTGTCGCGCTGGACTTAACCCTAGTACCGTGAACTAAAATAAATCCGTCTTCTTTTCAGCTGTTTTCATCAGATACTGTATCACAACCGCAAAGTAATTAATACCTCGGGCAAGCAGGAAAGCCTGGGTTGGTGGGTCTTCTTCATTCTCCCTGGTCCTTTAACCAAACCTTTCCCTCTTACGTGTTTTAATATGACTTTTAATCTTGTGGGACACAACAGTCAAAAGCTACGCAGATGCTCGACACAGACTGAAGAAGAGAAAAGCAACACCCGCTTTAGCCAGGCACAAAATCGACAAGCTGAGAAGTTTATACAAACAACGAAGTTTGTCAGCCAAGGTTGAATGGTTGCTGGTTTGTGCCTGTCATGGATCTAAGTGGCTACACTGACTGTCATGTCGTAGATGGCAATGATGATATAGAGTTACTGTGGTCCCCCTAAAATATTTTGACTGTGGATGCTATATTACAGTAGATGTCACACATAAATCATACCATGTGGTAGATGCTGCCTCCCTGTCTATTTATCTTCAGATACTGCATACATCCCTTAATGAGATAACCATTTAGAGAGCCTCAGAGGTCCCCACAAGCCATCTATGTGTGGCTTCCATTGCTCATAAATAGTTGGTATGGGGAGGGCTGGTCCTATTTTTAGTTTTCTCGTGAATTATTCATGAGAGAGCTGTAGACTGTGTGATTTCACTAACCTTTCTTCTGATTCCGTTTAGTATACCTGTGTATTCTGCAAACTGCTTCCTTCCTGTTCTGTTAATTTAGCTGGAATCGTCTTGGAATAATAGGCTGGCATCCTCAAAATGTCACTGTGTGTGTGTGTGTGTGTGTTCACGCAATGAATGCATATGCTCCCTGGTTGTCACAGCAAATTCACAAACCCAGAACTGGTCTTTAAAATACATCCCTATACTGGGGTCATAAATTCAAATGGAGTTGTTCATCTTTCTCCTAAGAAAGGAAATGGCTTTAAAAAAAAAAAAAACCTTCTCAGAGCATTTGCTGGCTTCTATACGAAGGAAATAAGCATGACCCCAAAGCATTTGGCCCATTTCAAGCTAACTGTGGTTTTGGGCTTGGGCACAGTGGATACAGAATGGGTCTTGGAGCTACACTATACTCTAAATGAGAAGATCCCTTCCTTCTTGCTGTTTTAAGGACACGTGGTACACTACGACATATTTTACTCTGTTCTGGCATTCTTTCACAAGGCTTGACAACCCGATTTCCTTACTTTACCCTGAGTATGGGGCAGAGAGCTTTATTTTTATCATTTTCCAAACACTTGCGAACAGATAAGCAGGAATGAAGAACATGTTTGCTGCTCTCCTTTGACCTCTCTGGAGCTGTGGCAGCTCACTGACTCTCAGACAAGTTTGGAACCCCGACTCCCTCTGGCTGTTGAATGCTGAGTAGTCTAGCTTTCGTGTGAGAAGCTCTGCTCAGCCCTTCCGCTATCATTTAGGTTCGATGTAAGTAGCCGATGCATCCATTGTGCCTTTAACAGAAGAAAGAGTGGAAAATGGAGTGAAACGCTAGTGGAAGCGAGACCCACAGATAAGTCCCTTAAAGTGACATCCCAGTCTTCATCCCTCTATGGCACCTTACCATAGACAAGATCCATCTTCAGACAAAATATTCCAGCCTGGAGGTTTTCCATTTTCTCTACCTAGAAGGCTCTTATCTTCCAGGTGGGGTCATGGCTAGAGTCTTCTCATCATCCATTCTTGACTCTCAAAAGCCACTCACGCAAAATGGACTTCTCTGGCCACATATCTATAGGCATGTGCACACATCGTTGTGTGCACACAAATCTCTGGCTTCTCCCTCTTTAAGAACAACTGAAATGATTTTCTGTGCTCAGTTCCTCTTGTGTTCATTTCCAATGCCCCCTCCCCAATCACTACGTTAGCCGATATGCTCTATGAAAGCTATACTCAGGTTCTGTCAATCCCTGACTGTGTCCTCAAACATAAAACAGTGCACAGCACATTGAAGGTATTTGCTGAATCTAAGTGAGACCATTCACACCTGTAATCCAAACGTATGAGTCTGAGGCAAAACGCTGATGAATTCCAGGTCAGCCTGAGTTACACATTAAGTTGCCTGGTATAGTCAAATTGTCAAAGGCTTGTCTCAAAAACATTTTAAATAAGCCCAATGAAATACTTTCCAGGTAAACGACTTTCCAATACTTTAAAAGTCACTAGTGATCTTCAAGAACAATGATAAAAATCCCATAGTCATGGTAGAGGCTTCGCACTCAAAGTCAACAGCCCCAGGCTCCTTGTACAACTTCACAAAGTTGTACAAAGAATCTGAAAGTGACTATGGCTGCAAACCTGGCTTTCCAGATGCAGAATCAGGTTGAGAATTCCCATGTCGTGGACCTAATATCAACACTCGTGCACAGCTTTCTCTGTGTTCCCATGTCCAGCCAATCATGTCTCTTCCTCAATTAATATTCATTAGCTCATTTGGAGAACTTCTTCACACTAAAAATCTACAATGGTGTTCGGTTTTAGCTACGAGCATAGCTTTAAAATGTTGACTCAAATGCCCCAAACTTTATTAGGTTATAGGGTAACGTTTTATTAACTCCTGGATCTCAGAGCTTCAAGCCTTTCCTTATTGTAGAATCCCAATGCTTCCCCAGGTTTCTTTGGCCACATTTTTCTAAGAATCTCTGACAAGAAGTTTATGAGTCTCACAGCTACCCTAATTGTGGTTTGGCACTCAGCCTTCACTGCAGATCTTCGCTTGCTATGTTGAAATGTTTCCACTTCCCACGACATCGGAGTCAAGAGATCGCTCTTAGCATGTTGAAAAAAAGGCCAGAAAGCATGTACGAAGACATGCCCCCCAGGTCTCTCAGGAGAGCCCTTCACATCTTGCCGATTTCTAGTCTCTGTTTTTAAGTCCTCCTTTTTGCTTATTACGTGTCCTTTTAATGAATTACTTTTATTTTTTTAAATATGTGTATACATATGCAGTGGGGAACGTATATGTGCACATGGATGCAGTGATCACAGAGTCCACAGGAGGGCGCCAGTTCCTCTGAAACTAGAGCTACAGGCAGTTGTGAGCCACCTGAAGCTGGTGCTGTCATCTGAACTTTTGTCCTTTCCTGGAAGAGCGGTAGACTCTCTTACCCACTGAGCCATCTCTACAGCCCTTATTTGATTTGCTTATTTGAATTTATTTTATTTTTTTAACCTTTAGCTAGATGAGTACATCATCGGTTTAGATTTTTATCCTTTCTATTGTGTTTAAAGCTGTACATTTCCCCTTCTAAACAGCGTGTTGGCTGTGTATCCCACAAATTTGGATAGGTGGTGTTTTCATTCCGTTATAAATATTCCCTAACCTCTCTCATGATCTCTTCCTTTCTCTGTAAGTTGTTGTAGTTAGTGATGTGTGGTTTAATTTTTCAAACATTGGAGGATTGTCTAGATTTGTTATTGATTTATCCTTCCATCTTATTATGGTCAGATTTCAACTCCTTTCAATTTATTGAGGTTTGTAATTGTGGCCCAGAATAGTGGCCACCTTGGTGAGTGTTCTGCCTTCACTTTCTGAGAACGTGTTCTCGTGTTCTCTAGCTCCCTTTTACTGTCTGTGTGGAACATTATTTTCTCTTCTTTCATTTTTACCCTCTATTTCTATCTTATACACTCCATAAGAATGTAATGGGACCTTGGAGGCTGAAGAGATGTCTCAGAGGTTATGAGTACCTGAGGCTCTTCTAGAGAACCCAAGTTCTGTTCCCAGAATCCAAGTCAGGTGATACAAAGCCTTCTGTAACTCCAACACCAGGAAAATGTGATGCCTCTGGATTCTGGGACACCTGTGCTCATTTAAATGTAACACACTGTTTAAAATAATAGTTTAAAAGATCTTTTTAATTGGGTATCCCTTTTACCAAGTCTGATAACTTATCTCCCAAATTTTCACTGTTTCTATTAAAGTCTGCATTTTATCACTATGAGTCTCCTTTGTTTCCCTTTACCCTCAATGTCTTTCAGAATGAGTGTGGCATGGGCTTTTAGCTTCTCTTGGTTCTGGCTCTAAACTGCATGTTTATATACTAGACTTGTTCTGTGGTCTCTAAATACATCTTTGGTTTATCACAACTTGACCTCCAATGCACCAGCACTTTGTAAAATCAAACACTGGGCGCCAGGGTTCTTCGGATGCTCGCCATGTTGTGTGCATGCCTGGTTTCAGACACGTCACTTCCTGTTCTCAGACAGTCAGTTCCTGTTCTCAGACACGTCATTTCCATGCACACTTAAAGCGTTACAGTACAGTGTAGTGCATTGCTAACTCTACATAACCGGTAAAACTCTACGCTCACGGGATATTTACGACTGTGAGTGTTCTCTACTGATTTACGCACATAAACATTTCATGTGATGTCACTCAGCCCGCAGGACTCTCTGATGCATCTTACAGTGCACAGCTTCTGTTTCTCCTGGATAACAGCTTTCTTTGCCTTCATCGGTAAAAGAATATTTTCCTGGCTACATTTTTCTTCTCTCAGATTGAAGAATAAGGACATCTCTCTCTCTCTCTCTCTCTCTCTCTCTTTCTCTCTCTCTCTCTCTCTCTCTCTCTCTCTCTCGTCTTCACTGTGGAGAACTTAGAGGTAAAACTCACAAAAGTAAGCATCTTTCCTTTAAACCAAACAGAAAGAAACTGACAGACAGACAGACTGACTGACTGATGCACACACACACACACACACACACACACACACACACAGCTAAAGAGCACTTTCAGACTTTCAGCGAGCCGTCAATGGTAATTAAGTTTCCTTGCACTGTTGCTGCTGGATCCCAGGAAGGCTTGGGACTGCAGCCTCTCTGTCTTCCGCCCAGAGAGAAGCAGTTAGATGTGTCCTCTAAGCACTGAAGAGGACTTGGTGGCATATTGGTACACTCTGATATGGTTTTCCTGGTTCTAAGAGGCAACATACACTAGACCATGCAGGAGATACTTCCTGAGTTCTTTTTATCCCATGCGTGAAATTTCTGTGTTGTTTTTTGTTTTTGGTTTTTTTTTTTTTTTTTTTTTTTTATTTGCGTATTTAGTACTATGGATCTTTGAACTTGTGGCTTGATTTTGTAGCATGCTGGATTTTGCTATGTTCTTAGAAATAATGATGGATTTCTACTGCCCATAGTTACATAGTTTACGTGTTAGTTTTGTATGTTGGAATCTTGTTTTCAACCTTTTGGTTCACTAGGTTTTTTTTTCTGTAGGAGTCTGGAATACATATTCAATCATAATCTTGAGGTTCTTTTACAATTTACAAGATTCCAATTTCTTTTGTTGTTGTTGGAGTTTTTTGTTCATTTGTTTGTTTTGTTTTGTTTAAAAATAAACTCTGGGGACTGTTTGACTCACAGTCCTTTGTGTTAGCTATTTCATGTCTGCTGTGATAAAAAGAAATGCTGGACAAGGTGACCTGAAAAACGAAGGATATATTTGGGCTCAGTTGTCTAGTACATTGCAGTCTTGGGGGAGGGAAATCTGATGGCTGGATCTTGAGATAAGTGACCAAAATGACTGCACTCCATCTACAATCAGCAAGCAGAGAGAGAAAAGCTCTAGTGGTCAGCCCAGTTTCTCCCTGTTTCACCACATCCAGGACCCCAGCTCACGGTGTGACATCTCCCACGTTTCATGCAACTGGACCACCTTGGTTAACTTCATCTAGAGGCTCCCTATGAGACATGCCCAGGGGTCTGCTCCTGGACTCTGTCCAGCTGACAATAAATATCAAGCGTCACATCTTTCTTTCCCCAGACATGTCCTTTCTCACAAGCTGCTCTTGGACCACTTCTGTGAGTGTAGGCTGTCATGTGAGCAACAGGACAGTCAAATGCAGAAGACAGCAACTACGTCTGCAGATGCACATTCTTTTGCTTCTCTGATTTTTAAATGTTAGCCATTGAGGCTCTAAAATGTACAACCTCTCTATCTCTAACCCAACACAACTTCTGCACATATTCCTACTTCTTGTGCTGTGTCTTGAGATGTCTTCTGGTGTTGGGGTTGGATCTTACTGTGTATTGTAATGCCTAGTGTGGGCCCCCAAGACCTGAAGTTCCCACATAGACACAAGTGATGCTATGTGGTCTTGCGTTATTTTGATTGGTGAATAAAGATGCCAACAGCCAATAGCTGGGCAGAAGAGAGATAGGTGGGCTTTAGGATCCCTGGGCTTGGGGTAGGGTGGGGGAGAGAACCATGAGGGGTAGAAAAAGTAAGGAGAAAGGAGAAGCCACTGTGGGTTAGGTGAGTTCATGATAATGTGACCCTGAGGGCTGGCCAATTGGAGTTAAGAGCAGCCCAAATGAAACATAGTAAGTAATAACTCAGAGTTATTGATAGGAAAGTAAATTATAATAGCATAGAGCAGAGATATCTGCCCAGCTCTTAAATAGTTAAGGCTTAGAATTGTACATATAAAGGTTGTGTGTGTTTGTGTGTGTGTGTGTGTGTGTGTGTGTTTTATCTGGGAACTAAATGGTCAAAGGTGAGGTAGAAACCCTGGATCGGGATTAAAATGTTCTGCATCATTCCAGGATAAAGCCAGGGGGACCAGGAGGCGCATCTGTATGTGCACCTTCTATCAGAGTCAAGCCCTACGCAGCCTTTTGCGCCAGGCCCACAACAACAGTTTTGTGTATGGTGTACGATTGTCTAGTTGTTAATGACAGGGTAGACCCAGGCCATTTCACTCCTCCTTGGGAGGAAACTTTCCTTCCACAGTGGCACACAGTAGGGATGTCCATTTACTTCAGGAACATCTGCATCAGAGTCTACAGACCCCAGCATCTACATCTCTACCTTGGCCGACATTTTCATGGACTGTTGTCATATCAGTATACTCTTGCAAAGTCTTGTATATTTGTTCTTGAACACATTGCAAGTGGTCCTTTGGTTAGAGTTACACTTGCGCTCCATTCAGCAGTTCCAAGACTTCCTCAATGTCTCCAGAAGTCAACTGAAATCAGTATCTTCACGTCATCAGTCTCCGGGGTCTTTCTACATGACCTCTGCCTCAAGGATAGGTCAAAAATGAATAAACACTAGCAATATCTTATCTGTGGTTTACTCAGAGATGAATCAATAGAAACTTTAACTTGAAAAAAAAAATCTATGTTAGGATTTGACTTAGGATAAAATGTTAACCAAAAGAGGACTGATTGTGTGTGTGTGTGTGTGTGTGTGTGTGTGTGTCTGTGTGTCTGTGTGTGTGTGTCTGTGTGTGAGTTATTATAGAGGAGATGTTAAACTCTTGAGTTCACATTATTTTTAATTTCTCTGTTTCAAAATTTACTTTATCACTAAAAAAAAAAAACAAACCTCCAAGTTTCATCAAAGTGGCATTTCGACGTGAAGACCATCTACACGATGAGTTCGTGTCCATTTATCGTATCAAAAGAGAACTAGAGAAAACCCTGGATTTTCAAACCACATCCATTCATCCATTCTACAGTTTACTGTCTCCAGCTCTAGAGACTCAGGGTTCCTGTGCTGAGCCCTGGGGTGCTGTCTAGACACAGACACTTTTCCAAAGTCAGTGTTGTAAGAAAAGTCCATTTCTGAGGTGAAGGTACATGGAGACAGCCTTTGACCATTCCATCTTTTCACTGCTTAGTCTTGGGTTATAGACATTGGATAGCATGCATTTCATTTCCCTGACATATATAACTGAGTCCTTGGATCCACTGTAAATGTAAGATATGGAGAAAATCCTCATATCTCCCTCTTTCCTGTCCAAAATCGCACTGTTACATACTGGGCTTTCTGGGAGATCACACAATCTTTTTTTTTTTAAAGGCCCAGAAAAGATAAGACACATACCTTTAGATTTTAATGATTTCCTAATTTCATTTGGTTGGTTTTTATAGTCACATACTCTCTGCATGTCTGTGTTCTAATGACCAGATGAGGCATTGTATTAGAAACGCATCCACGCCACAGGAGAGATGTCCAGGTTTTTAAATCTACCATATATTCTTTCCTTAAAAAATAATTTTTAAAAAAATCCTCTAGTGAGGTCTCGGATATGACAAAGCAGCAGATAGACTGAATGGTGTTGCTTTGATTCTAAAATCAGAGCGTTGTGGTGGCTTTCTAAAACATCCAACTATGTTATTATGTGAGCCTGTGCGCCAATTCCATGATTAGCAGCTTCTCTCTTCTAATTAAAGTGGGGATGCAGGAGGGTTGCCCTGCTTCCCATCCCTCCTGTAATGATGGCTGTCTCTAGAAAACTGAAACCATAGTGTGGGGCTGTGTCAGAAGCCATAAAGATGAAGTCTTAACACTGTCCTTCCCTTAAGTGTGGGTTTGGTTAGTGGCCCACCCCGAAAGAGTAGAAGGAGACTGTCTTGGTTAGGGTTTTACTGCTGTGAACAGACACCATGACCAAGGCAATTCTGATAAAAAAAAAAAAAACATTTAATTGGGGTTAGCTTACAGGTTCAGAGGTTCAGTCCATTATCATCAAGGTGGGAGCATGGCAGCGTCCAAGTGGGCATAGTCAGGAGGAGCTGAGAGTTCTACATCTTCATCTCAAAGCTGCTAGGAGAATACTGGCTTCTAGGCAGCTAGAATTAGCGTCTTAAACCCCATATCCAGAGTGACGTACCTACTCCAACAATACCAGGCCACACCTACTCCAACAAGGCCACACCTCCTAATAGTGCCACTCCATAGGCTAAGCATGTCCAAACCACCTCAGACACATAGGTAACAGGATGTGCAGCTCAAGAGTACAAATGTCTGTCTCTCTGTGTGTGTCTCTGTCCCTGTATGTGTGTGTGTGCCTGTCTCTATCTTTGTCTCTCTGTCCTTCTGTCTCTGTATTTCTCTGTCTCTGCCTCTCTATGTATCTGTCTCTCTCTCTCTGAGTGTGTGTGTGTGTGTGTGTGTGTGTGTGTGTGTGTGTAGGAGGAAGAGGAAGATATTCCATTTTCATGACTAATATTATTTATTATTGCTCAAGGGTCTTTCCAACTTGGTTTATAAATTCAACACAATCTCAATCAAAATCCCAGCAAACTGTCATCGTGACTATCAGTGGACTTATTCCAAATCTGTATGGAAAGGTAAGTGATTCAGAGTATCCAAAAGGATGCTGAAGAATTGCACCATTGAGAGACTGGTGTTCCCCTACCTTAGAGATCATCACATAGTCAGCTGAACACTGACAACAGAGAAAAATAAGTAATCACTAGAAAAGAATTCACCTCTCCCTAAAATGGAGGAAGTGACTGGATAAACATGTGCAAAAATAGTATTAATTTGTGATCTGTAGAGGTGGCTCAGTGGATAAAGTATTTGATGCATAAGACTGAGGACTTCAGAAAGAATTTCCGGCACTCACAAAACCCAAATCTGTTCACAGGGTGGAGACGGGCAGGGGGGCTTGCTGGCTTGCCAGCCAAACAGAATGGATGAGCTCCAGGCTCAGTGGAAGTGGATGACCCTGCCTTTAAAAAAAAAAAAAGCAAAGGTAGAGCTAGATGTGAATGAGGAAGAGATCTGATGTTGATCTCTGGCTTCCACGTGAGCCAGCAAACCCCTTATAAACACACATGTACATATACAGCACACACAAAAGTAATCCGTAACGTGTGCCTCTTAGAAAGGACTGACGTCATAGTTCAGCACCACGGCTCTTGTGTACCGTGGGCAAGACTCTGTGACTCATTCCCAAAACTGCTGAAAGAAGGAAAGAAAGGAAGGAAAGAAGGAAGGAAGGAAGGAAGGAAGGAAGGAAGGAAGGAAGGAAGGAAGGAAGGAAAGAAGGGAGGA
>NW_021604786.1:4499081-4565753 GCF_004785775.1 Grammomys surdaster | reverse complement strand
GGGAGGGAGGGAGGGAGGGAGGGAGGGAAGGGAGGGCAGGGAAGGGAGGTATCCAAAATTAATCATAGTTACATGCAAAGTTTAAAATCATATGAGTTCTGGAGATATCCTATAGTGAATCTAGAAAACTTCAGGCTGACAATGACTTTTTAGATATGGATGCAACCCTAAAGCCACAACCCAAGAAATAAATAATTAACTGGATGAAGTTCATGAGAATTAGAAAAATCTGCTTTTGCAAAGATGCTGTTAATAACGAAGTGGCAAGTGACAGGCTGGTGGGAAACCTTTGCAAAACACATAATAAAATAAATGCCTGTCTCCCAGTTCACACACAGATCGCCTCAAAGAGCACTGAGAAAATCACTGCCCAAATGAAAACAGAGAGTCTGAAGGTTTGCCTTACCAAACATGTAAGTTAATAGGAAATGAGCAAACAGAATCACGTTACGCTTGATCTATGACATCTGACCTCAGAGGACTGGATGCTTGAAAAAGAGACCTCATTCCAGAGCAATTAGACATCAAAACTGCAAACACCACCAGCACAGAATGCTAAAGATAGTCCAAATGAGAATATGAAAAAAATGAAAAAAAATATAGCAAGCTTACGGTAGATCTTGGTTTTGTTTGGTTTTGTTTTAAGTTTTTTTTTTATTTGCATTTGTCTCCTGAGCACACACGAATACAGATGCCCCTAGAAACCAGAAGATGGCATCAAATCCTCTGGATCTGGAGTTACAGGTTATTTTATGCCGCCTGACATAAATGCTGGGAACCACACCTAGGTCTTCTGCCAAAGCAACAAGTGTTCTAATCACGGAGCCATCTCTCCAGGCCCTAGATTTGTGTTTTGTTCAAAGGACATCGTTAACTAAAGTTTCTAAAAGGTAAAATGCTAAGCTTAAAATAGTTCTTAGTACAGTAAGATAGCTGTATTCCAAGATATTCTTTAGGACGAAAACACCCCATATATCACAGGCGAGCATCCTTGATCTGCGAACACAGGCTTAAATAATAAGCACATTCATGCCCTTACACATATGCACAACAGTTGCCATTGACAACAGCAGCTCAGCCTGGCTGAATACTTAGCTTCTCCATGGGAGTTGAAGCCCTGGACTGGTTTAAGGAAGCTTGACTGAGTGAGTCCTTCTTCACTCAACAACATTGTTTTCCCTCAACAAAGAGGAACCTTTTGTTCCATCCAATTAAGTTTGATGGAACAAACCTTAATTCATGCAGGACAAATAACAAAAGACAAAAGACAGAAGAAGGCTTCAAGGGGGAGTTTCTAAAGCCCTCAAAGGCATGAGACAAAGCAAGTGGGGCGGGCAAACAGGAGCCTTTCTGTACTGGGACTTCAACAACAAGTACCTGGTGATGAAAGTTTATGTGAATTCCAAACAGAAATCAGGATAGAGGGAAATAAAAGGGGGCTATTTTGAAGATGACCTTTACTTTGACACATCAATAAAAAAAAATAATCTTATTTTTCACCAACCTGTGTGGAAAGACATTTTCATCCACACCTTTATCTCATGAGAACTTTTTCCTTCCTCTTTTTTTTCTATTTCTATATCAGCATTGAATGCCTGCTAGATTCACCTGTAATAACTTGAAAGCAGAGTTGAAAAGAAGATGAGTCAGGTTCCCACAGAAAATTGAGCTCTCTGGGTAGTCCCTGGTGGAAGTTGGCCACTGTGCTGATGGGGGAAAGCTGTTTAAAGAACAGCTCTGAATTCTAACCCGGGAGTGGCTTCTTCCAAAGGTCTTTGATAAGCAATGGTTCAGAGTTATATGTTGATAAATATTACAGTCCAGAGCATCCCATGCCTTTGGTGATTTTCTTCCTTAAATTCTAAAAAGAGTTGCTAAAAAGAGTTCATCAGACTGGATTGTTCTATAGTGAAGACCACAAATGTATGAATGAAAGTCTCCAGGATACTCAGAATCCCATTCTTCCTTCTGAATGTGGAATACATTTAAAATGGAGGTGTTTTATGTCGTGGTTTGGTGGTTTGGTTTGGTTTGGATTGGTTTGGTTTGGTGTGGGGTCTTTGGAGGCAAGCCCAAGATGTCTTGGAACTTACTGTGTAGCCCAGGCTAGTCTCAGACTCACAGGAACACTTCAGCTGTTTCCAAGTCTTGGGGTTGTATGTATGAACCCCTATGCCCAGGTCAAGTGAAAATGTTTGAATCAAAGTTTCTGACATGGAGAAGTTTCAGTCCCAGAGAACACTCTTTTTCCACCAAGTCCCCAGTAATTCCTTTGTTTAGCAAACACAAGGTTAGCGGATAAACATCCAGCTACCGCTACCCTAAATATGTGGGTGCTGGTATGAAGGGGAGTTACAAAAACTTATTCTACCTAAGTGACTGGCTACAGATACTCTACACTGGACATCTGAGTTGCATTCAGAAAGGCTTAGAGATAATGTCAGACACATAACCTGACTCAGCTCTGTTCCTCCACTTTAACACACATACACACACACACACACACACATACACACACACACATACATACACACATACACACATAAATACACACATACATACACACAAACACACATACACACACACATACACACTCACACACACATACACACATACACACACATACACAGACACACACATACACACATACACACACACATACACACACATACACACATACATACACACAAACACACATACACACACACATACACACACACATACACACTCACACACACATACACACATACACACAGATACACAGACACACACACATACACACACACATACACACACACATACACACATACACACACATACACACATACACACACACACACACACATACACACACACACAACTGTGCTACAAGATCTTGCAGTTTCACCTGGCAGCTGAAAGCTGAGACTAACGAGTCCAGATTGCTTCTTATTATATTTGAAAGTAAACAGAGACTGTGTTTCTAGAGAAGACGAAGTTGTAGCTGCATTTGCCTTGGGGTCAGGTAAGCAAGGCTGCTTGAGACCAGAACATGAAAATAATATGAAGAATGTACGAATGCTAGCTCAGCCTACTTCCTGACAAACGTCTCTCTACACGAACCAAGAAAGCTTTGTTCACAAAGGTGGTTAAAAGAGGTTATGTCATAAATGGAGCACTGAGTGACTGATGATTGGCAAGGATATCCTACATCAACTTAAGGATGTGTCATGCAAAGCCAACACCTCTTTGGATAGCAGATAGACATACCTTATTGTTAGATTACAATACGATGAGCTTCCGTGAAGAGTTGCCATTCATGTAAATACACTAATATAGATAGCTCATATGCCAAGGGAAGAGAAATTTGGAAGTGCTAAGCACTGATTGGTGTCATGTGGAGAGTCTCATATCTGCTCCATAGAAGGGAGTGTCATGTCTGGTCTTGTAATCATGGATAAAATTCATGGTTGGGAAAGCCATAGCCTTTGGGGTAGGACATGATATCACTATGTTGCTAAGTGATCATGTTATCAATTTGTAAATATTTATCTTTTATACTCACTGACCTGGGATGGTCTCAATGGTGGTCAGAGAAGCTTGATTTTGCAGTATACAGCAGTCAGAGGAGAGATGTCTAAGTGCTCCCAGGGCTGTGGAGAGCCTGAGCTCTCGGCACTAAACGGGAGGAGAGGAATCTGTCATTGCTAAAATCGTGAGCTTGATCCGCTGGAGTAGCACACAAGTGACCAGACACCCATCATAGTCCCCGCCCTGATATCAAGGGTTACTGGGTCAGCACTGCTTTCTGATCTCACATGTGAAACTGTGATACAGCTCAGCGTAAAATGTTTGACCATCATGCACAAGACACAGGGTTCCTCACACGGGGGCGGGGTGGGGTGTGTTACAACATGAAGAAAATGTATCTTTATTCCAAAGACGGTGGCTACTAAATAATATAATTTCTAAATAATTGAACTAAAACCTCAATGTAGAAGATTAACACTGAAAGAAACTGTCTCTACACAAACAGTAAGCAAGGGGGTTTTAAGATCAATGCTTGAACTCTCCAAAATTCTGAACCCTTGTAACCCTTTTCTCTCTGTAAGTTACTACTCTCGGATATTTGTTATAGCAATCAGCAACGAACTAGTGGAAGGGAAGAGAGTAATAACATAAGAAAACCGTTATGTAGGCTTGTTAAACATCAAAATAAATGACGATTTAAATTGAATATAAAAAGGATCCTAAAATATAGCAGACATGGATAGATATAAAACATATCTCTACTTTTGAGCCATTCTCAACTACTACGCCATATTATTAGTAGCCTATCAATGTTTTAATCACCAATTGTTGAATTCAGAAAGTAAAAAATAAATAATAATGACCAATGAGAACTTCTCATGTACAATGTTAAAGTCCTGGGAAATTTTGAAATTCTATTTAAAATTCTATCCTTACAATTAAAATTAAGTTATCACACTACAGTGGATTCTTTGAAAGGGGGTGGCTTTTTAAATTCAAATGTCATATATGTATGTGTGTGTGCATGTGTGTGTGTGTGTGCATATATATATATATATATATGTGTGTGTGTGTGTGTGTGTGTGTGTGTGTGTATATATATATATATATTCTTTTAAAGGCAGGGTTTCACTGCGTAGCCTAGGCTGGCTTGGAACTCTTTCTGTAGACCAGGCTGGCCTTGAACCCTTGAACTCACAGAAGTTCACTGGCCTCTGCCTCCTGAGTACTGAGAATAAAGGCATATAAGATCTCACCCAGCAACAGTATTTTAAAGCAGCTAATTATATTTGTACAAATTTTCTGTCACAGATTTAGGGAACTCTTTTTTGGTTTCTTGTGTAAAAGATTCCATGGGGTTAAGGGTCTGTCAACCTCCCACATGACAGCTCCTGCCCGGCATGTCTGAGGTACTGGGCTCCAGCCCTGGCTGTAAGCCAACCCGCAAGGTGCTGCTGATACTTCTGACTCTGGCCTCCTTTAAATGACTCCACAATTATCTTTCTAAAAATGCGACTTCAAAGGCAAGATGATCCTAGAAAAATCCAGACTATGTTCACTTGCTAGGGAAGTTATTTGCTCTAGACCGTAATTCTGACAAGACTTAAATTTGGATTGTCAGAGAGTGGGATGATTCTTATTAACAATATCATTTCTCATTAATCAGGAGGGTCCTGAGTGTGCACACAGATAAATCTTTTTTCATTGACTATCTTCTATCTTCCCACTTAGTGTAAGGTGAATAGAATGAGCCTGGGTGCTGGCACCTACAGTCCTTTGAGATCCCCAGTGTGGAACAGATTGTCGGCATTCAAGAGTGTGATGGTTTGTATATGCTTGGCCCAGGGAGTGGCACTGCTGAGAGGTGTGGCCTTGTTGGAGTAGGTGTGTCACTGTGGGTGTGGGCTTTAAGACCTTCATCCTAGCTGCCTGGAAGCCAGTATTCTACTAGCAGCTGTCAGATGAAGATGTAGAACTCTCAACTCCTCCTACACCATGCCTGCCTGGATGCTGCCATGCTCCCACCTTGATGATAGTGGACTGAACCTCTGAACCTGTAAGCTAGCCCCAATTAAATGTTGTCCTTATAAGAGTTGCCTTGGTCATGGTGTCTGTTCACAGCAGTAAAACCCTAAGACAAAGAATGGGAGCTGGATATGCTAATGACCACAGGAGTTATCTTCCTACCCTTTGTTGGCAACAGTCACTCACACTTCATCTTTTGAATGGAGACATGAAAAGAAACAATATCAACTCATCAGACATACTCCTGATAAGTTCCTAAAATCTAGCTTATAGAAATAACCATTTGATGTATGTTTTCCTCATCTAATTTATGTCTCCTATACATCAAGACTGAGGAATCCTGGGAATTTATATGCTTGGATTATTGGGTTTCTATTCATTAGTACTCTGCGGTATTAAGCACGTTTTTCTATATTTGAGTCTGAGCCAATTACATGATCCCAGCAGAGAACAATTTTTTCCTCAATTTGAAATGCCTTAAACAATAAATGTGAAAGTAGCCACTAAACTGTAATAATGGTGTGATTAAAAAAGACATTATTCAAAATATTAGTCATGAAAATGCCTAACCTTTTGCTAGGTATTTTATTAATAACTGGCAGGTATTGAGCCAAGTATCTTAGAAACAATGTCTTTATTTAATCCTGAAAACCATCCTAGGAGAAAAGCATACTTACTCATGGTGACAAAGCTGGAGAACCCACACACACACACACACTCACACAGAGGCAAGACGTGGGATGGGCGAGGCGTGGGATGGGCAAGGCGTGGGATGGGCGAGGTGTGGGATGGGCGAGGCCGTCTTCTTTGTGGATGCCTAGTTCTGAGTATCAGCTCTCTAAGGCCAGCACAGTGAGAGACTAACTGAGGGTCCAACCTGCCAGGATGGAAAACAATCCTTATACACGCCATATTAAGCCGTTCATTTGGCAGATGACAAGCAAAGAGAACCAAATGCCCATCTTCAAGATGTCATTTCAAGTCTTCACTGAAATTTTCTGGCAAAGGAAAATGGAAATCCACGTGCAATTCTGTGCACTACAGTGTGAACTCTCACCAACAGGCAAAATCAAGCATCAAGACTTTAAACTCTCAGAGGGCCTGAGCACCTCAGACACGCGAGGCCTGCTCATGTTCCTTTGACCTGAAACCCAGAGGGAATTAACTCCTGGCCAAAGGCTTTGTTCTATTCCCCAAAACAACTCTGGATTCTACAAATGGTACTCTCATGTCTTGCTGGATTGGGTTTAAAATGAGGCATGCGTTTGACAGCTGTTTCTTTTTAGGATCAACTAAATCTTCAATACTCTCAAAAGATGTGAAGGAAGAACTTACTAAGTTTAACAAATTTCTCCCCAATCTCTGATGATTTGACATTTAGAAATCTTATTATAGTTTCCTATTCTGTCCACTTATTACAATTCTATTAATTTTGGAGAAGCCTGTCATATTCTATTTTCACCCAATAAATCACACCGAAATGATTAAATATCTTATATTTAGCAATTAAGAAAGGACTTTGATCTTTTCCAAAAAGCACTCTGAAATTGCTAATGTAGTAAATGACGCACCCTTGACTGCTCTCAAATAGAAAAGTCACTGAGAGAAAAGAGAGACTTCTGTTCTCAGTTAGAATGAAGGCTGGATTTCAGAGGACATGAGAACATCCATTTTGAAGACATTCCTCTCTTTATCAGGTGCTGTTATTAGAGTCCGTGTGTTAAAAGTAAAGAAGTCACACATTTGGGCAGCTTGCGATAGCCAGACTGGTTTCATAGCTGAAGCTACATTCAACTTTACCTACCACTGCTGTTAGGGAAAGCACAGACAGTTGTTTGGGAAACAACTCACCAGATGACCACAGACTCACTCACCAGATGACCACACAGAGAAGCAGATCCTCTCCTGAGATAGGAGAACTCCTTTTGTGTTCAGAATCAGGCAGAGGAAGAGCATGATTGTTCACCCTTGAGAGTCCACCGTCACCTCATCACCTCGTCACCTCACCACCTCTAGAGTTTCTTCTGGTAGTGTGGGAACAGTAGCACAAACTACTCTGACACTAACACTACGGAGGCTGAGGCAGGAGGATTGTAAGCTCAAGCCATCCTGGGTTACATGGATCCTGTCAAACAAGACAACAAACAGGTGGGGAGAGAGAGAAAGAGAGGGGGAGGAGGAGCAGGAGGTCGTGAAAGGGAGTAGGAGGGAGAGGGGTTGAGGGAAAGGGGAAAAGGAGAGGGGAGAGGGAGGGAGAGAGGGAGAGGAGGGGCGAAAGGAGGGAGAGAGAAAGGGAAGGACAGAAGGGGAGGGGAGAGAGGAGAGACAGAAAGGGGGGGGGGGAGGGGAGGGAGAGGGGAGAGGGAGAGAAAGGGGATGGTGGAAGGGGAGGGGAGAGAGGAGAGACAGAAAGGGAGAGGAAGAGGGGAAGGGGGAGAGGGGGGGAGGGGGAAGGGTGGGGGAGGGAGAGAGGGAGTTTCCTTGAAACTCTTGGAAGCTGTGCCTTAGTCTTCCTCGGTTGTCCAGGCCCTCTTGAGCATCGTGTTCAGTGTGCTCAGAGATGTGAGATTCAGATATTCAGAAAATGTCCTTCTTGAATCTGAACCATTCAACTGTCAAAATTGTCTGAATATCTGAATCCAACCCCATGTTTCTCATTTGTCAGATACTTGGCTATGGGAAAGTTTTGTAGCCTATTTTAAATCAATACTTAATAACTATTTATGTTTACAGGATAAAATGTAACATTTAAATAAATATTAACAAGGTGTAATGATTGAATCAAGGCAATTAACCTATCCGTTGCTGGTTTTAGCAGTTTCGAGCGCGTGGCACTCTCTTATTAGCCACGGTCAGCGTGCTGTGCAGGGATGTCTAAGCTGAGTCCTCTATCAGCAGGTTGATTCCCTTTCCCATTTCATGCTGGGTAGGTCTGCTTTCCTGCTGTCCCAGCTTACTGCGCAAAACAAAGAGAGATTTTCATGTATTTGAGTATCAGTTTCATCTTCATAATAATGGGGACATTGAATTTATTTCCTGGGGAATATCGAAGATATAGAAGATGAGCAACTCATATATGTGTGTGTGTGTGTGTGTGTGTGTGTGTGTGTATGTGTGTGTCAATATGTGTGCATGTGTAATTAAATATATACATATTTGTATCACATTTGTATGTCATATGTATACATATAATATATCTATCACCCCAATTCTATTAATCCAAAATACATACCTCGTATACAATAAATCTATACTATGATATATTATACATTAATCAATATGACTAATGAAAAAGTGATAAATGAAATAGATTATGCCAATGGTTGATATATATGTATATGTGTATATATATGTATATGTGTATATACATGTGTAATACAAGATATCTATACACACACACATATATGTATGTGTGTGTATATATATATATGATACATATAGCTACCAGATATGTATATGCACACATATATATATTATATATTTATTATACATTATATTATATATTATACATTATATTATATATTATACATTATATTATATATTGTATTATCTATTATCTATTATCTATTATCTATTATCTATTATCTATTATCTATTATCTATTATATATTATATATTATATATTATATATTACTATTTGAAGAATATATGGAGAGGTGAGGCACCTATAGGGTCCTGTCACAATGGTTTTTCATCCTTCCTTCCTGTCTTCCCTCCCCTCCTCTCTTCTCCCCCTCCTCCTCTCCCTTGCCTTTGGCACTAAGTCTCACTCAGATTTATATATCTATTTATTTTTAATCTTATGTGTTTTTGTGTTTTGCTTGCATGTATATCTGTGTATTGAATGCATGCCTGGTGTCTCTGGAGGTCAAAAGAGAGCATCAGATTCCTTGTCACCAAAGTTGCAGGTGGTTGTGAGCCACAGGGAAGATGCTGGGAATCGAACCCAGGTTCTCTGTAAGAGCAGTCAGTGCGCTTAACCAGCAAGCCATCTCCCCAACCCCTGGTGCCCACTCTGTGACTCAGGATGGCCCCACTTACTGTAGGTATCAGCTACTACGCGAGCCAGGCTCCTCTCTAAACATTAAAATGAGCTTAATAATTTCAGTCAAAAAGCAAAATATTTTTCAGGGTTCACACTGTCTACAGATCACTTTGAAGACCATCAACATCTTAACAAAATGAAGTTTGTTTTCAATTCGAGACTATATAGTTCTTCATTAATTAAGTCTCTTTTACGTCACAAATGATCTGCAATTTTAGTAGGGACTTTCCGGTGTATCATCTATTGTGACACACTCCGAAAATGTTGTATTTGTAGTGACGGTCTGAACGGAAAACTGTTCTTAATTTGATTTTCCTACTTGCTTTCCAATGATTTGTTGCGATAATGTGAAAATTAAATTATTTCTTTTCCTAGAATCTAGGAAATTTACTTCATTATTTTTATTAGTTTGGTGGGGTTTTTTTTGTAACTTGTTTGCTTTTTTTGTAATATGAATCTTTAATATTGTCTTTCACTTAATTAAATTTAATTTAATTTTAGTTAATCCTGTTCTTGAATGGTATTATTACCTATGAATAATAATCTGGCAGAGGCTTGATGTGCCAGGGTGGAGGATATCCATGCAGGGAGGCCCCACTCTCTCAGAGAAGGGAAGGGTGTGGAGGGATAGACTGGGAGGAGAAGAGTATTTGGAATATAAATAAATGAAGTTTATAAGAATACTATTTTCACCTCTTGAAATATTTTATTTTATTTATTCATTAATTTATCCATTTATTTGCTTTTTTTAAATTTACTCATTTAGAATTTTCAAAACAGTGCTTCTCTCCATAGTTCTGGCTGTCTTAGAACTTGCTCTGTGGACTAGGCTGGCTTCAAACTCAGAGTTCTGCCTGCCTTCGTCTCCCACTACTGGGATCAAAAGCATCTTCTACCACTCCTGGGCTTGCCTCTTGAAATATTTCATAGGATTTACTGCTGACCCTGTGTGGGCCAGAGGCATATTTTGAGTTTTATGACAAATTTAAAGTTTTTAAAAAGAGAAATACAAAAGACATTGTACTTCTTGAGGACAGGTTCATTATTTCGTGTTCCAATATATTTTAGCTTTGGAGCCAGAAAGATGACTTTGTGACTTTCCCAACACCCACAAGAGCAGGTTTATAAATGGTCTGTTAACTCAAGTTGCAAGAATTTGACACACCTCCCTGGGCTGCAGGGGCACGTCTACACACGCGCGCGCGCGCGCACACACACACACACACACACACACTCATTAATACATTTTACTCTTATCCTAAGTTGACAAAATGCTCTAAATATTTTCTTATCATCCTTACGGTTTCTGTCTTGCCCTGTGGGTAATTCAGAAATTCGAGATTTAATACACAAACATTTAAGGCTTTTTACTTCACCATTATTATTCTTAGATGAATTTACTCTCGTTGTTTTACTGAATTTTGATATGAGAGGACGCAGTTTGCATTATCCCAGGTTTTGAGTTCATTGTGATTTATTTTATTTCTAACATATGGTCTACCCTATTAGCATTCCATATATGCTGAACAAGCCTGCGTCCTCGGCTGTCCTTGAAGGCTCGAGCACACTGCCATTTTCCTTGTTGTTTTTTTTTTTTTTTTAATCAGGCTATGCAGCCAGAGAGAGGGAGTTTCATTTCCCAAACCATGCGCCGTTCCCAAGCTCACATGTACTCACACAGGCTGTACTTGTGTGACTTCATCTGCTCACACTTTTGATGTATAAACCTTTAGGATGAAGCCTTTCGCATGAATTGACCAGACTACTGGTTACATTAGATGCGTCTCTAACGACGGCCCTTGCTTACACCTCTGTAGACAGTCAACTCGCTTCTTGACCTTGATTGGTGTGTCTGGTTCTATCCTCCTTCTGTAGGATCTCCACGCGTCTCGGCCTCCAGCAAGCATCCTGTGTTATCTTACGTCAACAGTATATGGTTCAGATTTTGTATTTTTCACCCAATTTGGTCCTATCTCCTTCTTTCATTTAGCATTAATACTTGAGGAACCCCTTGGTGGGGCTGAGTTTTATCATTTGTCACGATTATTTCGACTTCTCTCCCATCTCAGATCTTCCCGTGGCTAATTTACCCCACGCTCTTGATAAGTCGACAAGATCGTAGAGTAAAACCGGTTTAATTTCTGCCCTGACATTTAACTGCCCCTCTTTTTGTTTCTGAAGAATGACGACATGTTCCATAATTTTTCAGGTGTACTTATAAAAAACACCACATAATTCATAGAAATGCAACCCTCTCGGCAAGTAATTCTTTCCAACTCCCTCCCATCGGCAATTGCTACATATGTTGCTCTTGCTTGTGTTAGTATCCCACAATGCAATGTGGCCTCCTCCCGCCATCGGTTGTCTTTAGGAGAAATTAAGAGATGTGTTTTTGTTCACGCATTTCCGTTTTTTTTTTTTCCTTAGTCAGTGGATCTGAGCTAATCTCTGCTGTCAGGCCCCTGTAAGAACTTGCTTTAACATTATGGACAGCAGGTGGCTGCTGACATTTATACGAAAATGCTATTCGGTGAATCAAGATAATGAACCAATCTGTCCACGCAGCACGTTTGAAAACAATCATTTCTACACTCTACAATGGAACAAAGATATTTATTCCTCAGTGAATACCCCTGGCTTGATCCACTTCTCAATTCTTCGGTCACTGAGGAGGGCATGGGGTCTCTCAGTATGTCACACCCAGGGAAGGCGTTTAGTAGAACTCTGATCCCTGTTAGTTCCTCTGCCCTGCAGTCACCAAGGCCCTGTGCATTAAAAATATTTCAGCTTCATACATAGTTAGGGGACTAGAGAGGCTGGTCTTGCCGAGGTCCCAAATTCGTTCCCAGCACCCACGTGGTGGGATTCAACTACATGTAACTCCAGTTCCAGAAGATTGAAAGCCCTCTTCTGTTTTCAACAGTCACAAACACACACACACACACACACACACACACACTCTGAATCTTAGAATAAACTGACTCATTGCTATGTCAAAAAAAAAAAATAAGAGCTATTTCAGAGAGGGAAAAAAAAACACAATCCTGAATTCAATTCAGCACGTATTTACTGAGCAATTACCATTGTTTAACAGATCCTAGCAACCATGAAGTATGCCTCAATCATGACCCTCAATAGACTCATGGTATCAGCTCACTGAATGTTTGGTGTCATTGATTGTCCCACGGCCTTATTTTATAGTAGGATGTCATCCCTCATCAAACATACAGAAAGCAGCACACACTGCCTTAAGTTCATAAGGATGCTTTTGCATCATTTCTTAAGTGCTCCCAAAGCCTTTATGGTTTTTAGAGGGGCAGGGGGAGGAAATCTGCTCTTGCAACTGGAAAAATACAAGCCTGGCCATTTGTAGATCCTACAGGAAGAAGATGGAAGGATTTCTTTTTCTTCTTGGGCTTCCTAAAAGATTTCTGTTGTTTAATAAATTACACTGTCCCAGGAGCCTAGTTTTCTGGTTTTGTTTTGAAACATGGCAAGGGCTTGAAGACAGCTGCCACTGGAAGCTCTGACGGCTTTATCCTCTTTGGTGAGCAGCTGAGTACATTAAGACATAGCAGGCCTTTCCCTGGAGTCACATCCAAGCCGGAGAAGATTGGGACAAGATTCAACTCGTGAACACAAAGACACAGCACCTGTTCAAAATAGACACACATTTGAGAGAGGCTAAATTAAGATCCACTGATAAACAAGTCAATGCCAGTTAGGAGGGAACTTCAAATAGGGCAGAAAAAAGACGCCCTGACCTCCTTGTTTATTATATAATCAAGGCTAAGAGGAAATTCTGCAGTGCTTAAGTTTCACCTTGGACATTGATTATGGGTGTATTCTAGGTTGTGTTTAATCTTTCTGACCTTTATCTCCCATACTTGGAAGCAAAGATGGATTTATACCACCTTTTAAAAATCTCCAGAAGAGTTAAATACTATTGCTAAATATTTGTCAAGGTGTGTGTGTGTGTGTGTGTGTGTGTGTGTGTGTAGTAATTCTCAAGAAGTTAATATGGATATGATAAAGATAGTTGAATACTGGCCAATAATGTCTGAGCCAGGCCCATGGGGAAGGTACCAATTAGCACTGGGTGTTTTAAAAACCAATATCTCAGAACGTAATTTATAACTGGTCACAGTTGTGAGCTTCTTGAGAGATGGCACTCCATGTAATCTAACTATATAGATAACGGTGTGTCTTATATCATATTACCAGGATGTAGAAGATGTGGTTTCACCTTTCAAGGAGTATCTTGCCTTAGGGGAGGGAAAGGAAGACCACTCAGAAAGTCAAGGGACCATGTGCTAAGTACCAAGTGATATTCAAATAACCTTTTAATCTGGGAGGAGATGTGACATGCGTAGTAGGCACAGGAGAGAGAATTTATAGTTGACCTTGAATGATCCGAAGCCTTCAATAGAGGAAAGAAGCTAGAGATGACATGACTGAAGGAATAATTAGAAAGACAGAGACCTAGAGACAAGCAAAGAAAGGAGTCTAGCACATTCTCGTTTGTACAGCTCCATGAACAGTGGGCACTTAGGAGGAGAAAATTATGGCATTTGGCTAGAATCCTTCACATGCGTGGATGGGCCAGGGATGCACCCCTGAACAGGTGGGTACAGAGATCTGTGGATGTCACACCTGTGATTCCACATATGGGGAAGATGATAACTCATCTCCATGAGTTACAGATGCTAAATATCAATATAACTGTCTAAGTCTCACTGCCTTTCTTCCTCTCTCTCTCTCTCTGTCTCTCTCTGTCTCTCTCTCTCTCTGTCTCTCTCTGTCTCTCTCTCTCTCTGTGTGTCTCTCTGTCTCTCTGTCTCTCTGTCTCTGTCTCTGTCTCTCTCTCTCTCTCTCTCTCTCTCTCTCTCTCTCTGTCTCTCTGACTTTCTTGGGCATTGTTAATTCTGTTTCATAAGACACTATCTTTAATTGGCCTAGGATTCTCCAAGTAGGACAGGATGGCTGGCCAAGGAGCTACAAGGATCCGAGCTTCTCTATCTACCCTGGCATGTCCCACCACCTCCAAGGAAAGTCACTTGTTGGCCAGACACGGATAGACAAAATAATCGAAGTCCTTTACTTCCGCATAGTGAGACAGCACATCATTGTTCACTTGTAGATGGAGGAAAAAATGACAGCACTAAGGTCTAAGGGATGTAAGGGTTTGGATGTATTCCAGGGACCATCTGAAAAGGATGCAAATGAAGTCACCAGGCAGCAAGAGATGGGGAACAAGGGCAAAGACTTGGAGAACACATTTATCCATGAAGTGGGGTGAAGAGAAGAGAAATTAGTGGAGAAGAAACAGAGGAACTGGAGTGAGTGCACGAGTCTCATAGCAAAGTACAGAAGTCATCAGAACTCCATGGAAGAGTAACAGCAGTCAGGATAGGAACCGTGGGTGACCTTGAGTACGTGGCCTCTGTAAGAAGGTCAAAGGCACAGCCACAGAGTCAATAGGAGTGTGTGAGATGTTAAAAGCTTGGGAGTTTGGCAACACATATGCAGTAGAGTTCTGAGAAAATCCTACCACCAATTTTCTCTATAATGAGTCTTTTAACTGCTTTTCATTCCAAGTGCTTTGAACAAGCATGGTTTAATTCCTATTACCTAATATCCTGATTCATACTGTCTGACTACCTCCAGATCACCTGGTAAGGCTAGGAATATGGGTGTGGTGGTTTGAATAGGTATGGCTCCAATAGGCCCATGTGTTTAAATGCATGCCCCACTGGGAATGGCATTATTAGGAGGTGTGGCCTTGTGGGAGGAAGTATGTCACTGTGGGGTGAGCTTTGAATTCACCTATGCTCAAGCTATGCCCAGTGTGGAACAAAGTATTCTGCTGCCTTTGGATCAAGATGTAGAACCCTCGGCTCCTCCAGCACCATGCCTGCCCCCACACTGCTGTGTGCTATGGTAATAATGGACTAAACCTCTAACACTGTAAAACAGCCTCAATTAAATGTTTTTCTTTCAAAGAGTTGCCTTGGTCATGGTGTCTGTTCACAGCAGTAAATCCTTAAGACAATGAGTATTAGCCTCCACTTTTACAAAACAAAACCTTGGGATTTAAATAACCAGGTCTCAAAGTTAATTCACAGTAGAGTTAGTACAAGGACACAGATCTTCTATCTATCCATCCAACTTTATTTCCATGGCTCCAAACATACTGTATAGGTCTGCTTCTGATATGGTTCTTGGTGTCCATCAATAAAACATTAAGGTCTATATGTAATTCTATATGAAGAGGAATGGTCTTTATGATAGACCAAAGACAACAGAAGTTTCTTTCCATTGCTGAAGGGATTGGCCAATTAACTTGACAGAACTCCTGGGGCTTACCTATCGCTTTTCAGTTCTTAGAGGATTACAGTGACATTCTCAGAGACCCTGTTTGCCTGGCATCTTTTCTGTCATCTCACAGGGAAGAGTGCAGCCCAAAGCACGACTGTCTGAACATAGCCAACCCAGATATGAGGCTGGAGAGATCGCACAGCAATTCCGACGTTTGCTGCTCTTGCCAAGGACCAGAGTTTGGTTCCCAGCATCCACACTGGGTTGTTCACAGTTGCCTGTAACTATACCTCCGGGGGATCTAATGTCTAACTCTGAAGGGTACCTGAAGGCATGTTTACAACCACATGCAAATGCCTGTGACTAAAATTAAAGTACACCTCCTTTAAAATCCGGTTTTGTTTCCCAGACTAGATAAGTTGGTGTGTCCCATACACTTCCTGGGAATAATCAGTTCTTAGCTGATGGCCACCATCTTCCTTCCTAACCTCCGTTATAAGTGGTCCAAGCTGAACCTGACTTTTGTGTAGGGGATTTACCAAGGAAGAATAAAAGTGAGACAGGAAGCTGTCTGCCGCTTGGATACATCCTTTTTAAGGACTCCACAACCTTTTTCCTCTCCATCACTTAGATGACGATATCTGCCTGCATGGGCATTGTGACTGATGAAGTGGATGAAGGCTCCTTCCATGGTACAGTGACGAGCATAGATTAGCTACACTGCCCTGTTACAGACCACTCAAGACAGACATAGCATCCACCGAGAAGAGAGATCCAGATGATGTCTTAAGCCAGCCTCTAATGTATTTACCTCACACCGTTTCCCCCTCTTCCTTCTAGCTACCCTCATTGTGGATATCTTTTTCAACGATGCCATTTCAAAATAAATGAAAGCCCGCAATACCCACATGCCTCCCCCCATTTCCCTGATGATACAAAGAAACCTCCAACCAAAGCTAAAATCTGTGAACATCACTCAACTACCAAAAAAAACTGTGTCTTTCTTTTGTTGTTGTTGTTGTTTGTTTGTTTGTTTGTTTCACAAAGGAGAGAGTCTTTGAGGATATATGCCGCCTTTTAACGCCATTAAATTGTCACCTATCTTGGGTTATAAATGAATAAAATGCAGTTGGATACATTATAAAAATGAGAAACATAGCCCAGAAAACAAAAGGATGAGAATGTAAGGGCATAAAAGTGTATAATATAAATTATAAGAAAGGGACTGTTTCATGTGTGGTTTCATGCCTCCAAGCGGAAAGACAGAAAAATGACTCATTGTGAAATTTACAGCATGGCACTAGAGGAAAAGCCAAATACTGGGTGAGACACAGCTGTTGTTGGCATTGGAACTGTAGATGGCTTTTCCCGAGTCTTTGTGAAGAAACAATGTCACGACTATCCCAAGAGACACTCCACAACCCGGTCTTAGTGAACCTATCTTCTGCTTCAAAGCCAAAAATCACTTCCCAACAGACAAAAGTTATTATATTATTCTCAGCTTGTCATCATTAGGTACATTTGTGCCTTCTGGGTAGCACTGTTTCTGAGAAGTGAGCTAGTAAAACATTTGACAATCAGTCCTCGGGAGGAAGCAAGACCTTGATTGGTAGCTTTTGTTAATTGCTGTGGTGTAAATACTCCTACTATGGCTAGGTTCAAGCCACTAACAAGTCATCACTGGCTGGGCAGTGGTGGCGCACGCCTTTAATCCCAGCACTTGGAAGGCAGAGGCAGGCAGATTTCTGAGCTCGAGGCCAGCCTGATCTATGGAGTTCCAGGACAGTCAGGACTACGCAGAGAAACCCTGTCTTGAAAAAAAACCCAAACCAAACCAAACCAAACCAAAACAAAACAAAACAAAACAAAACAAAACAAAACAAAAAGAGAGAGACATCACTGAAGGTACATTGGAAAGACTATCCACCACACCACCACCACAGACACAGATAACCTCAAGCACATTTACAAGAGTTAAAAAAAAAAAGAATTAGGAACGGATGAGTTCCGGGTACTAATTTTTTAATGTACTTTGTTTAGTCATAAGCTTGCAGAACCTAGTTCTTAATAACTGTGTGGAGCAGTCGCTGGCAAATGGCTAGATAGTTACCAGTTGGCTCTTGCAAAGTCCACCACAGGCTGGTTCTAAAAGCCTGTGACTTCTGAAGTCTGACAAGATCTGTTCCCCAGCTGTCTTCTCTGGGCCCGTCTCTGGCCAACGGCTGCCTCACACTTCTTCTGCTCCAACTTTTTGAAGTCTTACAAATAATCCAAACTTGTTCCTCATCTGAGTTTTGGATAGTTCTCTCTGACCTCAATACCTCCACAGCATTCCCGTACTACAAACCTCTACTTACACATTTCTCCCTCCAGAAAGAAAGTCTTCTTTGCCCTATAATGAAGAATTAGGTCTTCTAGAACCTGACCTTTGCCCTTGACTATTGTAGGCACTCTAAGCCCTTGGGAAGACCTCCCTGATAAGAGTGCTTCTGTTTTCTTGGGGATAATCTCAATAGTAAAGATTTGTGAGGGTGGCTTTGAACCCTGGGTTGCCTCCTTGACATTGACAAGTGCCAGAAAAGAAGGTAAGCCACACTGTGGGTATCAACTTTATGTTATTGAGCCCTATTAGAAATCCTGACTATTAAGACTCAGGTGGGTGTTGGCTCCTTAAAGCCAGCAGGTCCAGAGGGGAGAGAGGCCTCAGCCCCGCTGGAGCTGAGTGGGATGGTGAGCGTCAGCAGCCCAAAAAAACACACCCGGCCAGGAGTCTTGTCGAAGTAGGAACTCAACTTTAATGTAACAATCTCTTGTTTATATAAACTTGGAGCATAGGGAGGAGGAGTTTTGGAGGGGTGAGATGACGTGGGGAGGGGATGAAGGGTGCCGGAGGGTATGGGGTGACTGACAAGGCCAATTGCAAAGCTGTACATCAGCAACAGCTGAGCAGAGTCAGGGCTAAACAGGTCTTGTTGAGTCACTCCGGTAAGGAAGTGACTAAGACAGGTCACAAAACTCAGGTTTGTCCACAAGGCCCAAACCAGGGTTGAAATGGGGGCCAGGTGGGTTTTTCTCATCCCATGGGCTTCTGGGAGAAATGTACACCAATCCACTGTTCCCCTAGGAAAGGAGAGAGAATGGCTTAGAGTGTGGATCTCCCCGGGGCTCCATCCTGCGGACTGCTTTCCTTGGCAGTTTTCATCTTTATTTTTTTGTCTGTAATAAACCATGATTGTGATCATAACACACTGCAGTGAGTTTTGTGAGCTAATTATTGAGCACAGGGTAATTTGGAAGCCCCCAAACGCAATTAGTATCAGAAATGACACTAACTCTGGGGACTCCCAAGTTTGGTAGCACTTCATGCGCTTTCGCTTTCTGTCACATCCGAGGTAGCCTATGCAGCCTAGTCTGCCCTGTTTACCTGTTAGAGAAGGGTTGCTGAGCCTTGCTCAATAGCTCTCCCACAGGTCCTAGCCCCTGGCAAAACATGTCTGCTCAAACGGCAGTGAAGCAAGCTCTCCAGGCCATCTTCTCACATCACCATGTTTCTATGCGTTCCCAAGACTACTTTTGTTTTAACACAAATCAGTTCAATGACAGGATACTAATAACTGGAAGGCTGTTCAGTGACACCCATTCTATGCGTGGGAGAAGGCACGTCTGTGTAACACTCGATCTTTTATCACGTCTCTTCATTAAACAAGTGAGATCACAGACAGATGCAAGGTCCTCGCTTTCTTTTTTCAGATGAACATCCATTACGCTGTGTGTCTCCACCGGCCCTCTGAGGCCCACGAAGGCTTGTGTTCTAGGGTGTACATGGGCTTCAGACAAAAGGCTGAACCAAAAGCTTCAGAAGCCAGCTGAGTCCCGGATAAAATTGACAAGGACCTGAGAAAAACAAAGGCATTTGGCCAGAGTGCCTGGTTCTGCAGAAGACTTTCACAGAGTCGGGCACATTGTTAAATTCCCTTTGCTTGTTGTCCATGGAAGTACAAAGACCTCAGAAGTTAACCTGAGGCTAGGGCAGAAAGCAGGAGAAGCCAAGGCCTCTCTTACCTGACATACAGTCTACACCGTATGAAGATCAAGGAAGGCGGCCTGTTTAAGCGCCGTGGAAATACCAACGCATGTGTGCAATATTAGCAAACTAGAGATGTCTGCTAATAGATGCTGGCTGATTGGTGTTGGATTAGTTAGCATAAAGCAGAAAACATGCAACAAATCATTGGATCCCAACAGGTAGCAGCTGAAACCTGGGTCCAAATGACATCCGCTACTCTCCACTGTGTTTATTCTGTGCCAGACTCCGGGAGCAACTCTGCTGCTGCATTTTGTCCTGGAGACTCCACAAGGTATTATTACCCCAATTCAGAACCACTGACATGCCTTTTGAAATTCTTTTATTAGTGTACATTAACTGCACTTAAATGAGGTGTTTCCTTACAAGGTTTTCATACACACATAAAATGTATTTTGATCTCGGTATTTCTTTTTACTGTGTGTGAATGGATGGAGACAGTGTACGTTTGGGGGACTGTAGGCGTATGCACTGCTCTACGTCCTTGGTCTTCCCAATCATCCTCCATCTTAGTTGTTGAGGCAGGGCCTCTCCATGACACAGGAGCTGGCCATTTCTGTTAGACTGGCTGGACAGCGAGCTCTAACAAATCCACTTATTTCTATTCTTCTAGCTATGGGTTTACAGACACACAGTGCACAGTGCAGCACACTGGGATTACAAATGCACACTGTAACTGGGGTTACAGACACACCGCATACTGAGTTTACAGGCACACACTGCACACTGGGGTTATACACACACACACTGCACACTGGGGTTATATACACACTGCATACTGGGTTTATAGGCACAGAGTGCATACTGTGTTTACAAGCACACACTGCACAGTGGAGTACAGACACACACTGCACACTGGGCTTACGCACATACTACACACTGGGGTTATACACATACACACTCCATGCTGGGGTTACAGAGAGATACACACTGCACACTGGGGTTATAGATGCACACTGCACACTGGAGTTACAGGACAGGCACACACTGCACACTGGAGTTACATACACACACTGCACACTGAGGCTACAGAGAGACACACACTGTACATTGGGGTTACAGAGGCACACTGCACTCTGGGGTTACAGACACATACTGTACACTCAGGTTACAGACACACCTTGCACACTGTGGTTACAGACACACACTGCACACTGGGGTTTACACAGACACACACTGCACACTGGGGTTTACAGACACAGACTGCACACTAGGGTCACAGACACACACTACATTTGGGTCTCGGGGATCAGAACTCAGGTCCTTGTGTTTGCATGACGAACAGTTTACTTTACTGGGCCGTCTCCCAACCTCTGTCATCAGTTGAAGAAATATGGAAAAAAGATTTAAGAATAAGTCAGAAGCAGCACTCAGTCATAGTCACAAAGCTAAAATGTTGAGAGTCCCACCCAGGTCTGCGTCTGTAAAACTTACGTTCTTACTAATATGAAGTGCTGGTCCTTTCTGGAGGGAGAAGGGCTTCAGGGAACATTTGCAGTCATCTGGCAGATATGACCAAGGATTTTTGTCATGGTTAATATCGACATTCACACAGAGCTAGGTAGTCTGAGGAGAGACTGATTATAGACATTTCAACAGGCACTGAAATGTCTGCCCTTAACCCTAGCAAATGCTACAGTCCCCATTAGCGACCAGACCCCGAGGACAAGAAAAGCTTGTCTTTCGGAAGCTTGAAGTTTCAGTCTATTTTAAAATCCATTTGAGCGGGGCACACTGACAAAAATTAATTCCTGACACCTCGTTCTCAGACTATGAATTCAGGAGGACGTCTGCAGTATTCATTAGCTCTCGGATTCACACTCACACCTGTGTGGGGGCCGTTTTACCAGTTTCCGGAGCGAGAGGATAAAATATATGAAGAATCTGAGTTGTGTCTTTTTCTCTAGTTGATGACTTTTAAATGCCACTGGAGTCAGCTAAGGACAATGGTCAGCAGTCTGCGCCCTTCAGCTGCCTCTTACTAAGTAAGTCTTCTCTGTAGTCACATGTGTGTCCTGCTAGTCACGTGCGTGTCCGCTCCAGATTCTCCTAATGGGAATCACACACACAATACACAACCAGCACTGTTAGTTGTTAGACTCTTATTCCTCTGTACATGATTTCAATCAGTGAATTCCACCCCAGACCTTATTTCAAGGCCACTGTAATGAGAATGATTCTACCTTAATGCTGCTACAGGCCAGTCTGTGACCTACTGATATTCTACACAGAAACTCAGTCAGGGAGAAGGAGGGATTCACATCCTTCAATCCTAGTGACACAGAGTGGTAACATCCATGATTAAATTAATCTTCGGATTCCTGCTCTGCTACGCTTGACTCTTCATGTGCTAGCCCAGTTTTTTCCCTTATGACCCTGTGGTGGTTTGAATAAAAATGGCCCCTATAGAGTCACAGGAAGTGGCACAATTAGGAGGTGTGGCCTTGTTAGAGTAGGTGTGGCTTTGTTGGAGTGGATGTGGCCTTGTTGGAGTAAGTGTGGCCTTGTTGGAGTAGGTGTGGCCTTGTTGGAGTAGGTGTGGCCTTGTTGGAGTAAGTGTGGCCTTGTTGGAGTGGGTGTGACCTTGTTGGAATGGGTGTAGCCTTGTTGGAGTGGGTGTGGCCTTGTTGGAATGGGTGTAGCCTTGTTGGAGTGGGTGTGACCTTGTTGGAATGGGTGTAGCCTTGTTGGAGTGGGTGTGGCCTTGTTGTAGTCGGTATGGCCTTGTTGAATGAAGTGTTACTGGGGGCAAGCTTTGAGGTTTCCAGCACTTAAGCCAGGCCCAGTGTTTCTCTCTGCTGACTGCTGATCCAAATGTATACATCTCAGCCAGCTCTCCAGCACAATGTCTGAGTAGTTTCCCTGTGCTTCTCACCATAATAACAAAGGACTAAACCTCTGAACTATAAACCAACCACAGTGAAGTATTTTCTTTTATTAGGGTTGCCATGGTCATGGTGTCTCTTCTCAGAAATAGAAACCCTAACCAAGACAGACCCACAGCTGGTTAGCCCAGCTCTATTAGTGTCGTGGTCCAAGAAAGCAAGGGATACACTTCTCCTTACACAAGAGTGTGACATTCACCCTGCTTCCATCCAGCTGGAGACTCTAAGAATCTGTTGAAATTTTTACAACTTCTTCACTAGAAAGTATCCTACTAGGCCCCTTAGGTTAACTCACATTCCAGGGGAAAATGAACCAAAAGAGATAATCTACAGTTCGTGTTCCAATCTACCTGACAAAAAAGTGGTCTTGGTAACAATGGCACCAAAAAAGAACACGAGAGGAAAAACTTCCTGAAAACAAAAGAAACTGAGCAAGTATTTCAATTAGGCCTCGATATCCTGTGCAAATGATGTGGACAAGATAGGATGGTATGGTCCAAGGAATACCCTCCATCTTCCTCTTTGTACCTTTCCGGAGGATTCTTGTTCTTGCCCCCCAGTGTATCACCTAGCCCACACTTAAAAAGCAATCTCATACTGTCATTTAAGGTTCCATGTATTTGATCCATCAAAAATTCCTACCTTTTGCTGATTTTTTTTTTTTTAAGAAAAGAGCAGAAGCTGGAGAGAGGGATGAGGTTAGACACTTGATAAGCTCTGAAAGCATACTGGAAAGATGAGTCAGGCAGGGGTTAGGAAGGCCAATTGCTCTTTGAAGAGGACTTGGTTTGGGTTCCCTGCACCTACATCAGGCAGCTCACAGTCATCTGTAACTTGATCTCCAAAGAACCTGACACATTCTCTCTGGTCTCTGTAGACACACACACACACACAAGAAAGAAAACAAATCTACATAATATCCAGGTAGACTTAGCGACCTACTATCCCAGCATGTGGGAGCTGACCAATGACAGTTGGGTGTCTAGGGCCAGCTGGTTTGCTGTACCAACTGAATTGCAATTTCTAAGTTCAGCAAGACTCTGTCTCAGTGAAATAAAGCAGAGAACTATCCAGAAAGACTCTACAAGTCACACACAGGCCAATTCAACAGGAAAGCATGCACCTACTCAAATGTAACATGAAAGAAGACAAAACAAAACAACAACAGCAACAGCAACAACAGCAAAATCTAAAATGTGTATCTATAGTTCAAGTGGGCCTCTCAGTTTCCATGCAGTGAATATGAACTCATGAGCTCATGATACTTAGAGACGGGTAATTAAATTAAATTACCCATAAAGACTCCAAGTTGGACCCACAGATTGGTACCAGTAGCTTTATAGGAAGAGAGCACCAAGATGATGATGGGTGATGTGTCTCACCTCATGGCATGCTCTACCTTGGCATGATGTCACCAGAGGCCTTCACCTAACCATGGTCTTTAAGAATGAGTTTTGTTTGTTTGGTTTTTTGTTTGTTTGTTTTTATCTTTCTTTCTGCATTCTTTGTTGTGGTTGTGAGTCAAGGCCTACAGTCAAGGCTCACCTGGAACTCAGTAATGTAGCAGAGATCGGCCTCAAACCCAGTCTCTTCTGCCTCATTCCCCCGAGTGCTACATTTACAGGTATGTGCTACCCTATTCTGTGAATAAATTCCTTTTCTTTATTAATTAGATTATAGCAACAGTTATAGCAACACAAATTAAACTAAATAGGGTATAAAATGCCAAGATGATTTTGTGAATTATCTCTTATACCTTCTCAGGATAGCATCATTAACGTGGAGTCACACCAGACAGACATGAACATGACAACTTACAGAGACATTTCCAACACAAAGGGCTACTTGAGTAGATCATGTGTCAGCTGAATTCTTTCCATTTAAAAAGACTTGCCAAGTAGGGGCTTTTTCAAATACCGATTTGGTGAGCTAGCGAATGGCTTCAGAGAAGTGTATGATAGGATCATATTTATATGACAGTGAAATTTCTAGGTGGCAAGGACCTGAGACACACTTTTTAAAATAGCCAGATAAGGGGGAAAGAAAAAAACTCTTGGTGTGTGCAATTCACACTTGAAGTGATGGCTCTGTCTTTGAAACACCAGGGAGAGCGGAGTGTTTAATGTGTCCTCCGGACAATTACAAAGCGTCCCTTGATCAAAACCCTCGGCGAGCAATATTGACAAACCTGCCCTGCCACAGGAATCTCCTAGAGAGAAAATGATCTATGAGATTACCTGCTGGCGGGTTCATGGGTCAGATTGTCGATATCCAGTGAAGGATCATAGAAATAAACATTCATTGCTCGCTGTGCTGACGTCTGTATTTATGGTGCTCAGAAGGCAGTTAGTCAATCAGAACCAGTTAGAGCACTTACAGTTTTCCCCTGCTAAATGGGAGAGAAAGAACCCGAACTCTGTGTGATGAGACTTCAATACAGCAAGATAATCCAAAATTGCTTTTTATTCATGTGGAGGGAATTCAGTGCTACTTTATCTTGTCACTTGTAATTGTCTGATTAAATGAACACCACGGAGATGGATTAATGTAATGAAGTCAAACACTCAATTAGGTTTTATTTTCTCTCCCATTTTTGCATTGTTTGGCATTCCCGCAGGATCAGAAGCACAATGGCGTTCTCCCTATTGAGTTGAGCTCCTTCGTAGTTGGCAAATATTTATTCTTTTATCTGCATTTCAGCTGGCGCTGTAATGAATGGACCCTTTTTTTCCCCTTGTCTTGACTCCTGCTGTCACACAATATATTGTGATGTTGTTGAGCATAACAGTATTTTAGAGATGACATAAATCACTAATGCAAGACACCGTGTGTTGAATTCAAAGAGCGAATCTCTTTGACGGGACAAGAAAGTATTTAAAGGATGATGCCTGGAAGAGGCTGTGGTGCCTACAAGATAGCATGAAGCTTAGATACACTCCACTGAATGCTATTACAAATCGTAAACTTCCTGAAGGGTTAAAAATAAAGGTCCTTGTTGGTGGGATTGCAAGATGGTGCAACCACTCTAGAAATCAGTCTGGTGGTTCCCCAGATAATTGGATATAGCATTACCTGAGAACCCCGTTATACCACTCCTGGGCATATACTCAGAAGATGCTCCAACATATAACAAGGACATATACTCCACTATGTTCATAGCAGCCTTATTTATAATAGCCAGAAGCTGGAAAGAACTCAGATGTCCTTCAACAGAGGAATGGATACAGAAAATGTCATACATTTACACAAGGGAATATTACTCAGCTGTTAAAAACAATGAATTCGAGAAATTCTTAGGTAAATAGATGGAACTAGAAAATATCATCCTGAGTGAGGTAACCTAATCACAAAAGAACACACATGGTATTTAATCACTCATAATTGGATATTAACCTAGAAGCTTGAAATACCCAAGATTCAATCCACAGACCACATGAAGCTCATGAAGAAGGAAGACCAAGTGTGGGTGTTTCCATCCTTCTTAGAAGGAGTAACAAAATACTCAAGGGAGCAAATATGGAGACAAAGTGTGGGACAGAAGCTAAAGGAGGGCCTGTCTGGAGACCATTCCACCTGGTTATTCATCCCATTTGCAGTCGCCAAAGGTAGACGCTGACATGGATGTCAGGAAGTGCATGCTGACAGGAACCTGATATAGCTGTCTCCTTAGAGGTCTGCCAGAGTCTGACATATTCAGAGGCAGATGCTCACAGCTAACCATTGAACTGATCAAGGGGTTCCCAATGGAGGAGTTAGAGAGAAGACTGAAGGAACTGAAAGAGTTTGCGACCCCATGAGGAGAGCAACAATACCAACCAACCAGAGCTCCCAGGGTCTAAACCAACAGCCTGGGAACACACAGGGAGGCACCCATGGCTCCAGCTGTATATGTAGGGGAGGATGGCCTTGTCGAGCATAGGTGGGAGAGGAGATCCTTGGTCCCATGAAGGCTGGATGCCCAGCGAGGGGGAATTCTAAGGTTGGGAGGTGGAGGTGGGGGTGGTAGGTGGGGGCACATCCTCATAGAAGCAGGAGGAGGGGGGATGGGATAGGGAGTCCCTGGGTGGGGTGGGGGGAATAGGGTAAGGGGATAACATCTGAAATGTAAATAAAATATCCAATAAAAATAAATAAATAAATAAATAAATAAATAAATAAATAAATAAATAAAGGTCCAGAGAAAGAGCATCAGCCTTTGGGGTCAATACACTTACAGAGGCACACAGTGATGCTCCTAAGAAAGAGCCGGGGATCCAGATGGGGGAAGAACTTCTTCCAGCTACTGCACGACTGCATAACTCCCTGAGAGTCATTACCTCGCTGTGTTTTCTCATAGTTGTGACAGAGAAGTAAAGCTAGCACAAGCAACTTAAGAAAAGGAGGGTCTGCTCTGGCTCACAGGTCCGGGGGAGACAGGTCAACACACGGGCACCGCCTTGGGAGTGAGAAGTCAGCTGCTCACATTGCCTCGATGGTCAGGAAACCCAGAGAGCAAGGGGACAGGGGCTGGGTTATAAAACTTCAAGGCTCACCTCTAGTGTTGTACTTCCTCCAGAAAGAATCTGCCTCCAAAATGTTCCATGATCTTCCCAAATGGTGCCACCATCTGGGAACCAAGTGCCTAAGCCAGTACAAGAGGTTTCACATTCAAACTGCAACATTCCCTGTGGTGGTTTGAATAGAAATTCCCCTTCACACCCACCCCACTCTCCCATCTGCTATACTCCCCACCCAAACACCCGACCCCTGCCATAGACTCATGTGTTTAAATGGTTGGAGCATCGGAAGTGTGACACCACTAGGAGGTGTGGCCTTATTTCAGGAGGTGTGGCCTTGTTAGAGGAAGTACATCACTGTGGGGGCAGGCTTTGAGGTCTCCTATGCTCAAGCTAAGCCCCGTGTGGCACACAGTCTTCTTCTGCCACCTGTGGATCAAGATGTAGAATTCTCAGCTCTTTCTCCAGAACCACATCTGCCTGAACACTGCCATGTCTCCCGCCATGATGATGATGGACTGAACCTATGAAACTGTAAGCCAGTTCCAATTAAATGTTTTTCTTTATAACAGTGTCCTTGGTCATGATGTCTTTACACAGCAATAAAACCCTAACTAAGGCATTCCCTAAGCCTCTATTATTTTACCTGTAAGATGAAAATGGTGGTCAGACCCTCTTCCCATAACAGGAGTTTTAAATCATGACATTTCCACAAGGTGTGAATATAGTAGGCATTGAATAATGTTGGTAATGATGTTATTATTAAAATACTGGCTGACATTCAATTCAAAGGTCTTCATTATGTGTTCCATATGTGCAAGAAAGTTGATACCCTCAGAAACAAACACAACCTCTACCCTCAGGTTCGGGATTGAGTTCTAAGCTTACCAATATCTCAAAGATGGACTGCACTGAGTACCTGGGAGAAATGTTAAGTCTTAATGGACGCTGCTCTCAGTCTGCCTGCTACTAGAATTCATTATATGATGACACAAGGGGGTCTTTTAAAAAGTTTTCCTGCGTTGTGCTCTTGAACTTGAACACCAAGCAATAAGTCTTGCCTAACATGACAATACTTTTTGTCTATGCCTCTGTGTGTGTGTATATGTGTGTATGTGTTGCGGACATGTAACTGGATGTGCATGTAGACGTGTACAAATGCCTGTGGAGGTCTAAGGTTGGCATCAAGCATCTCTCTTCACAGACCTGTACCTGGTACATTGCACTGGTCCTGCCGGTGCAAGGTCTAACAGTCCTCTGAGGTGGGGAGTGAAGATGATTATAGGAAAGAGAGAAAAGACGACTCAGAGACAAAAGTTAGAAATCGGGAGGCCTGCAGGTCTCTACCACACCAGCCCCAAATGTATTTCTCAGAGCCTTACAGTATCGTGGGAAACAAAGTCACAAGCCAGCAGAGATGATGGCTGACGTACATTCGCTATCTGTACCCATCCAGAGACCTCCCTGTTTCTCCTTGATCCTTCCTCCAAGATTAACAGAATATTCATCCCTTCGGCCTTGAGCTTCAAGTGTATCCCCTCTTATAGTTCCATGTGTTAGCAGAACAAGAAATCTGCCAGCCAACCCTGACCTGCCTTGACTCTGCCTGGCAGACAGGCTGTCCCAGAAGCAGGCAAAAAAAAAAAAAAAAAAAAATGGCTCCTGACAATATATGTTTACAAGCTTCTTGCTGAACCTGGAACTCTCATGCTTGGCTCTTCTGGCTTATCCAGGGGTTCCCTATCTCCATCACCCACACTCTAGGATTATGAGAGGACTGCCAGAACCACCAGGCTTTATTTCGAGTTCTAGAATCTGAATTCTACCCTCATGTTTTTGCAGGAGGCTCTTAGCCCACCGAGCCATCTCCCTGTATGTACCCTAACACGGTCTCCTGAGTCTCTCTCTGCTGTCACTCTATCTCACTGTCACATTCCTAGTCCACTTCAGAGCCTTTGCTTCTGTGTGGTCTGAACTCCTCACTCCCTGATTCCTCTTCCTAAATTCTTATGAGTGCCCCACATCTCAGCTCTGGTGGCATCTGAATCGAGAGAGCCATCCATAACACCAATATTATCCACAGATATTCTAAAGCAATTCCTCCCAGTTAGTATCACTTTACACATTATATTTTCCATTTGGACCTTAAATATTTTATGAGTTGTGTGTGCTGCATCTATCTCTCTCCAACTCAATATAGAGACCTTGAATTCAAAAGCCAAGATTAGTGTTGGGCATACACACACACACACACACACACACACACACACACACTGTGCACACACCCAGGTCTTTACATAAAGCTTGGCTTGCAGTAAAAATTAACAAGTATCATAAAACGTCATAGGCTCATGAGCCAAGGATGCTGGCACAGTTATAATCCCTGAAGTGGAGAACTTTGCGCTGAGAGGATCGTAGGTTTGAAGCTAGACTAAGTTAAATATCAAGATCTTTTCTATCATGGTGAGGACACAGAAGGAAGGCACCATCTTGGAAGTAGAGTACAGGCCCTCTAAAACCCCAAGCCTAGTCTACCATGATGGATCATGTCCTTCAACCGAAGCCAACACGAATCCTTTCTTCCTTAAACGGCTTTTGCCAGGTGTCTTGTGACAGGATAATAGATCTATGTAAGGTTCTCTGGTGAATGAAGGATTTCTGATGAATCTTTGCTATTCTTTCTCATTTTTTTTCTGACCTCACAAAGCATCTGTGAGATTGGTAGGTTTCCCTCGAGCCTGCTCAGCAGTATCTCTGCTACTTGCTACAAGACATCTGTTGGATCAGGACTCTTGCCTGTGGTCACCACTACCTATAGACTCTGTGCCCTTTCCCCTTCTTTGTGGGGATGCTCTGAAGGCAGTGATCATTTGTCTTCATAAAAATGTCCTCTGTCTGGCCACAACCCATTTAACATAATTCGGTGTGCTTTTGGTCCCCTCTGGGTGTCCCTTGTGTGAGAGCATCTGAGAGCTTTCAGCTTTGTGCACGATGTTTGGGGACGTCATTTTACACACACCACAGACAAGAACCTGCCAGGGGAAAGAAATATCTTCTGTGTTCAAATGTCTCATTTGTTTATTTTTTGAAACATTTTTTCCTTAAATATTTCTTCCTTCATAAGAGCACCAAGCCCCCCCTCCTTCTTCTCCTCCTTCTCTGTCGTCTTCTTCTTCTTCTTCTTCTTCATCATCATCATCATCTTCATCTTTTCCTTCTCCTCCTCCTCTTCCTCCTCCTCCTCCCTCCCTCCCTCCATCCCTCCCTCCCCCCCCCCGATCTCTAGCTTATAAAGCAGTACCAGATGTTGAAAGATTCTTTCTCTGATTGGTATCCAGAGAAAATAAAAATCACACATCACTTCAAGACTGACCTGCTTGGGGGAAACAGGCTGAGCAAAAGCTGCCGGAACCAAACACACTGCAGATGGCTCAAAACAAACCACGGAGAAGTGTGCGTTTATCCTTGTACTTCTGTCATCCCCCTTCATAGCTGATTACAATGTTAATGTCTCAATTAAGAAGAAAAGACAAAGAGAGAACAGAAGAGCCACAAGAAAGGGGCTGTGTTTTACACTGGTCCCCTGGCTTGTTATGTAACTCCTAACATCGAGTTAACTGAAGGAGGCCACAGTTCTGTGAGATGCTGAGGGATGTTTTAAGGAGGAATAGGGCCATTTGGGGATGGTCTCCATCGTGGGACGGTCCAACTTCTAATTCTTTAATTTCACAATGGTGCAAAGATGATACACGGTCAGCAGAACTGATAGTCTGAATCTTGAATCTGGACTTTTTTCAGGCTAATGACTATAATCTGAGGCTCTCTCACATGCTGGGCAGTGTGATCTCAGTTTTTAGTTCACAAGAGGATTGTCTACTTGGACCATGCCACTGTGCTGTGGTGTTCAGTAGTCAAAGGTATTTGAAGGAAATTTTTACTTGGAATATTTTCAACTCAGTTATAACGGTATATAATTCATCCCAAGTAAAGGAACATCCATACCCATAGAACTCATGTATGGAAAAGTAACCTCTACTTTAAGATGACATATTAGAGTGCCACGCCTAAGGAAATGGCTATCTCATGGTAACTAGGCCTCAGTGAAAGATATAGAGAGCTTATAAAAGGGTGTGAAAGAGCTAGCTAGGCCTTTGTCTCCCTCCCAGGCTTTGCCATACAATATGGTGTTCACCTTACTCTCCTGGTGAGGGTACCAGGAAGGTGCCATCTTGGAAGCAGATCATGGGCGTCACCAAGACACCAACTTAGCTGACATCTTAAATGTGCTAGCTTCCAAAACCACAAGAAATGGCTTTTTCCCCTTACAACTTGTTCAATCAAAGGTATTTTGTAATAACATCACACACAGACTTAAACACCATGTAAATTTGAGATAGGTTAAACAACAGACTAAATTTTAAGTCAAGAGATGTATGAAGCCTCAGCCTTTATATCTACACAGAATGCTTTTACTGCTGAATATTTTATAGAACTACTGCCTCTTTGCATTGCCACACGTGGGGAAAACATTTTGCTAAAAATATATACATTTACTTAAAAAAAATAAAATCTATGATTCTTAGTGTTGTTTGCTAAATAGCATTTACAAAATGTGGACATTGTGTCTAGCATACTATACATGATATAAAAGAAAGTCATCTCTTGCCTTTTTGCCTCCAAAACGCACAGATATGTGATTGAGAAAATACTTTAAAAGGTACTTAATGAGACCTTGCCAGAGTGTGACTGAAAACACTGTTTTGAACACCTACATGGGGTAGTACCCTGGAGATCCCCAAAGGTACCACAGGCTACTTGTAAGGGGGAATCATGAAATCACCACAAACGGATGTTCCCATCATGGTTTAGTTGATGAGACATTTTACTGTACTCCAGTGATTAACAGTTTTATACACATATTCACTTATGGTCACGATGCCAACGGTTAGTCTGTCTGTGTGGTCCCTACACTAGCCCTGAACCGTGTTTCTTCCATGACTAGAGTGAGACCGATACAGGAAAGATACGATCTGGAACGGGTGGAAAAGGAATTCGGGTGGAGAGAGAAGGGGAACCGGATTAAAGAGATATAAAACCACGAGCGAGAAGACATTGGGAATTAAGGAGCAGTATTTTCATGTGTGGCAGAGGAAAAGAATTTTAGGGTTTCAAGAGTGGGAAATTCAGTGTTGGTAATGGTAGAAGACAAGGAAAGAAAAGGGAGTCAGGAGAAACTGATAAGATTGTCAACTGAGTAAGTATCTTATGACATCATGTCTTGAATATAGAGTAAAACTCGCCCCCTGGCTTTAGGCTTTGTCATGTCTGCACCTGGCACCACCTAGATACTGGATAACGTACCTCCCAAGTGTATAGCTGCTACCCAGATAGATGTGCTAATTGAATTATTAGGCCGTGTGAAACACTGAACATAGCTTGGGAGCCTTGCTGATTTCCTTGGGGTATTGTGGGGTGTTCAAGGGTGCCAGGTTGGGAATTCGTTGTTTGGATGGTCTTGATAAAACCACGCAGGGCTCTAGGAGGTCTCAATTAGGAAACCCGATGAGAATCCCAGCTTTTATTGTTTTTACAGAGCTGGATAAACAACCTAAAGTGGTTTCTTTTTCTTTCCCTGGTCTCCCATCACCTAGCCCTGTAACCAGCTTACAGTTGCTATGGAAATGGCACAGGAACCCTGACTGATTCTTTCAGAAGAATCTGTCTCCTTCCGAAGCTGCTACCTTTAAAAGCAGCATTCAAATTATTTATGAAAATTGGGTCAGTGTACCATATGGTAATTGTAAACGCTGCTCTTTAAATTGGTTGGAGGGCTTAAAAATGACACTTCTGGTTTCATCTTTGTACTGTTAGACAGGTCCTTTGAGGTTACTGTGTTTAATCCTAGTCTAATGGAATACTCACGTTTTCTCTCTTTCTGTTTCTTTCCTGCGTTTTCTCCTCGAGTGTGTGATGTTCCTATTTTGACAGCTCTGTCCTGAGCACATACAGCTGGCTTAGCCAGAGAGAGACTTTGCCTTCCTTCTGGGTTCTACTACTCATGATCATGTTCAAGGATTTGAATACATAAGAAAATATCTCACTCATTCAGGAATCATCCCTTCCTCTAAATTTATGACCCTTGTAGGGCTCAGGGCACCATTCTGGGGTGCCTCTCTCTACATATTACGACAAGAATGAACTTAATAAAACTGAGAATTTTCTTCTCTTGCCATAGATGGGTAAGGGGGTCATATGTCTTCTTCCTTTTTAAACCTCAGACAAAAATCTTGGCCATTCACTGTAATTAGAAGCATTGAAGGGGAGTCTTGGTTGACCCCAGTGCTGATAGCCCGGGTTTCATCGCCACACAACAAGTGCTGATGCCATTTAAGGGTTAAAGACTTCCTGCTTTCAATTCCCTCGGGATCCAATCCCTTCCTTTTATGTCAGCCACTTAGTCCTCTTAGTACTCAAGGAGACTTGGCCAGTTATGTGGAAAGTGATATTTTCCATGGTATAGGACACCCTAGCCATCCTAGCATCTACAGCATTTAAAATTCATTCATTCATTCATTCATTCATTCATTCATTCAAAATCATGGAAGTCTACACAGACACATATTTGAATGCCTGACATGATGGGCCATGGCTTTGAGAAGCATTTATCTTGAGGAAATCTCAAGGTTCAAAAAAGTTACGTTACCCAGGGAATATGGCAGTTTAAGCAGTCCAACCATCTATCAAGGTTAAGGCTTTGATTGGTGGGTGACAGACTTGAACATCTTTCTCTGACTTTCCCTTTTATGCTCAGCAAGGTTTAGGAGTGGCAGTCAACAGTCGAGTCTCCGTTGCCAGCAACTTAGACACCCTTGCTTACATTTGACAGCAAGAAGGTCCTCCATTTAAATTGATAAAGGGTTCTTGCTTATTTGCTTAGCAATGGCTCGTTTGGACATTACTTATCTTCAGAAAACAGGCTACAGGCAGGAAGATATGTTAGTATTTCAGTAAAGGATTCAACTTGTACAGAGTCACGACATACCACAGGAGTGGCCCAACGGCTATCACTCAGCTCAGTTTCATGAATAATTGTTTTCTGTTTGCATGCTTGCTTGCTTTTCTTTTGGTTTTAAGATTAAGCCTCACTATAGAGTCTACATACTTGGTCTAAAACTCACCACATACACCAGGGTGTCCTTGAATTTGAAAAGATCTTCCTGCCTCTGCCTCATGACTTCTGGGCTTAAAAGTGAGCACAGCCAGGCCAGTCAACGATTAAAGTTTCACTGTAGTGCAAGGATTCCAGTTCATTCTGTCTGTATTTTGCCCGTGGCTTTTCTTATGCCTCATTGTGGGGATAAGTCATTATAATAAATAATGAAGCCTTCAGAAATTGAAATATCATCCGACTCTTTACATGAAAGAATTTTCCCAGTCCCGATGTTTATCATTCCTTGAACGGTCTTTGGGTTATGAATTAAAGGTAAACATCATTAAATCTATTTACAAACTCTGGAGTTATCGTGGGAATCACTCCATCCCTGGGAGAGGCTGTGGTTTGTCTGTTTCTCTAGTACAAGTAGATTTTCCTGCAGAACTTGGCCTGTAATTAAGAAGTGCACTCAACCTTGGCAGGGACATGGTGGTTAATGCTCATAACTCAGCAGCCTGACTCTGGCTGAGAGGAAACTAAGACTTGTAGCATGCTGTTTTCTGTCCCCTGGATGAAGCCTTTACTTAACAATCAATGCCACTGTAAGCCTTTCCAGAGTAACTCTGCCCTGTCAAAAGAAGACAGCCTGATTGAGAGCCTCACTCCTAAGTCTTTATGATATCTATAAAACGTTTTTAAATTTTTATTAAAACATTATTTTATGTGTATGTGTGTTTTGTCTGCCTGCGTGCGTGTCTGTGTACCACGTGCATGCCTGGGGACCACAGAGCTCAGGCAAAGACATCAGGTCCCCTGGAACTGCTCTTACAGGTGATGTGAGCTGCCTTGTAGATGCTTAGAAATGAACCCAGGTCCACTGGAAGAGTATTTAGTGCTCTTGACCACTGAGCCTTCTCTCCAGCCTTCTTCGTGTTCTTTTCCAAGCAGACTCTTTAAAAGGAAGCTAAGAAAAGAAATAACTGGTTCTTAAGGATAAAACAGCTTTTCTACTAACTTAAACCTGTAACAAAATGTCTGATATGACTGTACTTGGTAGGAATTGTTAGTAACTCATGGCAAAGTACTTATCCCTTTAGGATGGCAAGCACCCCAAACCTTAAAGCAAAGACCACTGCATGTATGTAATTCTCCTTAGATATTTAGATATCTCCTTAGATATTCTCCTTAGACCAACTTAGAGCAAATTGAAGAAAAACAAAATGATCCTTGAAATTGTGACTCAGGATTAAAGTGGCATGAACATTCCCTATGTGTCAGGCCAAGTACAGACACACCAAGTACAATCAGACCAAGTTAGCCATGCCAAATACAGCCTCACAAAGTACAGCCTCACTAAGTGCAGTCAGAGCACTGGGTTAGCCACACAAGTACAACCAGAACAAGTACAGCCATGCCAAATTCAGACTTACCACATTCAGCTGCATCACCAAGTACAGCCAGGGCACTGAGTGTAGCCACACCAAGCACAACCACATCACCAAGCACAGTCACACCACTAAGTACAACCATGTCAAGTACAGCCACACCAAGTACAGCTAGACCAAATACAATCACACATCAAGTGCAATCAGGCCATGTACAGCCACATCACCATGGTAACCACACCAAGCGCAGCCACATTATCAAGTATAGGTATACCAAGTATAGCCAAAACACTAAGTACAGTCACAGCATCAAGGACAGCTATATAACCAAGTACAGCCCCAACAAGTACAATCACCTCACCAAGTAAAGCCTAACCAAGTATAGTCAACTCATCAAGTATAAGTTACGTCACCAGGTATATCCATTTCAGTAATTACAGTCATACCAAGTGCAGCCATACCAAGTACAATCACCTCACCAAGTATAGCATCACTAAATAGAGTCAGTTTGCCAAGTATAAGTCACATCACCAAGGACAGTCGTACCAAGTACAGCCACAGCAAGCACAGTCACATCACAAATACATTGACCTAAATACAGCCACAGCATCAAATGCAGCCATATGACCAATAAGTACAGCTACACCACTAAGTACAGCCACCCCACCAAGTACAGCTACACAAAGTACAGCCTCACCAGGTACAGCCTCACCAAGTACAGCCAGGACCCTGAGAGCTGTGCACAAAGCAAGCATAAGCAGACACTGAACAAGATACCAAGGTTCAAAGAATGACCGGCCTTATCCATAGAGAAGGAAGGAGGCTAGAGGTCCACTGCCCCCTACTGGTAGTGAGCAGAATTTACTTTCCCTGGGCAAAGCAGTGTTCAAGGCAACCTGTAAAACCAGAAAGTGAAATAAATACCTTTGTATATTCTAATGCTCAAGAAGCCCCAGCATGTAACCTGGGAGCTCTCACCTGACCAGGAGCTAGGAAAACCCAAGCTCAAATGAGAGAAAAGAACACCAGAGGACACATGTAAGAACCACCCACCAGCGACTTTACAATAGCTGCCAGAACAATGCTTGTGTGAGAACTATCCCAGGTGAAAGAAATTATAAAACAAAAAAATTTCAAAAAAAAAAGAACATATAAAGAAAAACCAACTGAATAGTTAAGAAGTGAAAAATCACAACAGCCAAAGCTAGTGCATCTGAAGACAGGCTCAATAGCACAACGTAGGAAGAGCTCAGCAGGAGGAGAGTGTGTTATAGGACGGGATATTTCTATACATCACGTAGGTCTTTCTTGACAAGTTCATAATCATACACACAATACAATGCTCAGAACTATGCACATCATTGTCTATGAAGCTTGAAGGGTAGCTTCCCCCGGTACAGAATCCACTAACATGTCGATCTTAGACTTCCTCTAGGTGGCTTCCTGCTATTTATAAACCACCTAGAGCATGTTCCTTTTTTTTTTCCTTAATAGCAACACAAAGGGACTTGAAGTGGAAATGAAAGGGTTTTTTGGAAAGTCAGTTGGATGGTGTTTTGTTGGAGCAAACACATAAAAGCGGACATAGGTGCAAAAGACTGAGGCAGACTCATGAAGGAGTGTTTCATTGAAGGAGACACAAAAGACAGGATATTCTGCTAAGGGAAGCACACAAAAGGACGTGATGAAGGATTCTTTGTTAACAATATATATATTATATATGTGTATATATACATATGTACATATACTGGTATGCTTGTATTGTGTAGTTGAGCTGTATTTATTGGGACTCTATAGAGAGAGACATACCAAAAAAAAATCTTTTGGTGGTATATTGTAGTATCTTGTCACTTCAGTGGACTCCGGCTGATTGGGTGTACATGCTAAGGTAAGACACTTGCTGAGCCAAGACCCATGTTGAGGCAAGGCACATGGAGAACATGTGATGTTTGGAGGGTATAGATAGAACTCCATGGAATGACACAGAGAGAGCTTGGCTTGTCGGTATTGCTAGCTGGACAACATTTGTGGGTCTCCTGTCTTCACTGATCTTCTCTTCCCTGAGAGAGGCAGAGCTGAGAACTTTTCTTGGTGTTCCTGCTGGTCTCTCCTGTTGATTTGAACCGAGACTGAGGCCTGGCTGACTCTGCTAGGCCATGTTATCCCTGTTGCTCAGCTGACTCTATCAAACTGGACTGTTGATATAGTCATGAAATGTTTGCAAATGGATCAAGCTGTCTGTTAACCTGTGAACTGAATTGTTGATTTCCAGACAACATAGGGGGAAGTTGTTCCAAAAAAAAAAATACCATTTCTAAATTGGTCTATTTTTTAATGTCTTTTCTTTTCTATAATCTCTGGTGGGCTACAAGAGAGGTTAAAGTATTTAAGAACCATCATTAAACATAAGGTTTGAAAAATTAGTTATTTAATTTATGCCCATCTTGGGCGCCACTTGTAACTTTTTCAAACCTTATGTTCCTTTATCATGTGTCCTTTCACGTGCTTGCTTTAGCAGAATATCCTCTCTCCTGTGTCTGCTTCAGTCAAACGTTCCTTCATGAGTCTGCCTTAGCCTTTCACATCTGAGTCCACTTTAACGACACGTTCTTCACACGTTTGCCCCAGCAAAACACCATCCAACTGACCTTCCAAAGAACTCTCAACTTTCCACTTTAGGAAGTAATATGTAAATGCCGCTTACTGGAAGGAACTGGGTGAGAAATATCCAGGTCTTGAGATATTATTGCTACAACCTTCTAGAAAACAATAATCAGCTTAATTTTAAAATGGGGACTAGATAGGCAGTTCTGCAGTTAGGAGTACTGACTTTTCCTACAGAGGGGACCCCAGCACCCACACAGAAGCTCACAGGTGTGTGTTACATTGATGCCTAGGGTCTGATGTCTCTTCTGACCTCTGCAACCACACATGCAAATGATTATAGGTATATGTGCAGGGAAAGCACTCATGAATTTAAAAAAGAACATTTGAAAACATATAATAGATATCTCCTATATTAATGGCTGCAGGTGGGTGCAAAGCATTTATGCAGTGCAGTAAGAAGTTTCTGGAAACGTATAGTGATTGATGATTGTGCAGTATTGTGAATAAGCATATTGACCACAGAGTTAAATGATAACAATAGGACATTTTTTATGTCATATATAGCTTTACCAGAAAAATAGAAGGCTGACTGTGGATGAGCCTCAGCTGATAACGTGCTTTCCTGGTGTGCACCGAGCCATAACTTTTATCCCACAGTAGAAATCACAGTTTCTTGATGGCATGTGCCTGTTATCCCAGCATCCATGATGTGAGACAGGGAGTCAGAAGTTCAAGGTTGTCTTTGACAATATAGTGAGCTTTGGACTTCACAGACCATATATACATATGGAGGAAGAGAAGGAGGAGGAGGAGAAGACATAAGAAGAAGGCATGAGAAGCAGGAGAAAGAGGAGGAGCATGTGGGAGGCAGCAGGAGGCTAAGCTTGCAGAACAGCATTTTCCCAAGCTCATCAGATCCCGTCTTTTAGACAACATGAAACTAATCCAGGGCAGGGAACAACACTGCATGGGAGGTAGGCTCCATTGCACATGCATTCACTCTCTTCTGTCAGAGATTTGCTTGATCTAATTATGTGTACATGCACATGGCAATGTGAACATGAGTGAGGCCAGAGCAAAACTGCCCTGGGTCTGAGTCACAGGCACTTGTGAGCTGCCAATGTGGGTGCCAAGAATCAAACTGGGCTCCTTGGAGGCTTAGATTTAAAAAAAAAAAAAACCCTACTTTAATAAGGGTTCTCAAGCGCCGGCAGTGGTGGCGCACGCCTTTAATCCCAGCACTTGGGAGGCAGAGGCAGGCGAATCTCTGAGTTTGAGGCCAGCCTGGTCTACAGAGTGAGCTCCAGGACAGCCAGGGCTATACAGAGAAACCCTGTCTTGAAAAGCCAAAAAAGAGGGGGGGGTCTCAAATGCTTCAACCCTCTTTTAGCCCACCATCCAAAGACAGAGGAGAAAAGATGGTAAATAGGACAAGGGGATGTGGACCTGCTCAGAACAGTTCTTAGGGGTGATTCCAATCTCCATTGTCAGGATATCAACAGTCCGGTTCCGTAGTGTCAGGATGCCAAACATGATTCAGCAGTGGTGGAATGATCCAACGGAAGAGCCAGGTCTCTGCTGAATCAGCACGAGTGCAGGAGTAACAAGGACCAGCCAGGACATCAGAACAAGACTTCTGCCGTGCCTCTCTCAGTGAACCAAAGGCTTGAGACCAACGATGCACTGTAAGACTAGTTAAGCAAGAGCCCATCGCTGTCTGTTGAGTCCTATCTATACTCTCTCCAAACATCACGTGTCCTCCCATGGGTCTCACCTCAGCAAAACATCATGTGAGTCTGCATCACAGGACGCAATCACATGACGCAACCAGGACATTTCCACCCCAGATCGTCTACAGGAGCAGTCAGTGGTCTTCACCACGGAGCCGACTCTCCAGCTTCCATCTCATCCCACTTTTAACTTTTAGTGTTTCTGGTGATGAGGTGAGAGACTGGTTTCCAGGGGAGTCCAGAAGGCCAATAGTCTAAGATGGTATATTAACAACTTTGGAACCTTCAGTGACAAGTGGATTTGGTCTATGATCAAATTCTAGGATATGGTCCTGAAAAAAAAAAAGGTATCTTTTGAAACATCTCTGTGGTACCTTGTTTTTAAAAGTGTGATTATAAAATAAAATAGAGTCCCTAAGCGAACTCAGCCTCAAGGGAGTTTGGACAGCAGCAGTCATCAGAGCTCTTAAATTTGGTCAACTCCAGTTTGTCCAGTCAACGAAAGCTTGTGATTTGGGATGCTGTTCGGGCTTTTAAAATGGATGCTGTTGACTCTTGTTAAAATGGAATCATATTTCCACTGCAGCACGCATGTAGTTCTCTGTGCTTCGAGACATAGCAAAAACACAGGCTCCTCAAAAGCCAGGTGATTAGTGGAAGGTTTTCCTCCGCAACCCTTTCCATAATTAAGGATGAGGCAGGGGTGTGACTGTCGGGGGAGGAAATCAGACAATTGTCAAAATTCTGATTATTCGGACACACAGACAGATGAAGCTCCAGCACCCTCGGGGGAGGGGGAATCCAGAACCTCTAACAAAGGTCCAACCGCCTTTGCTATTAGCTCTCAGAATTTATTAGCCCCAGACAGAGACGAGGATCCTCTGTGTGGCCACTTCGCTTCAAAACCGTCCCGTCAAGTTGTAGCTCTTTGGGTGGGTGATGGGAAAAACTGCTGGTACCTCTCTGGCTGGTTAAAGACACCGTGGCGTGAGACAGATGGCTGACATTGAGACAATGTCACCTACCCTGGAATCTTTGCTCAGGACCATTCCTCCACCCGGACTTCCTGTGCTAATTGAGCTTTAATGGTTTGTATGCACTTTATGTAGGTCATGTTACCCCAGTTGATTCCTTAGCTGGAAAAGCAAGATTAATTCCTCATTCTTACACCCCATCCCCAACCCCTTTCTCTTGTATTTCTTCCTCTTCCCACTAGCAATATTATCACCATCACCACCACCACCACCATCATCATCATCACCTCCACCATCATCACTCCCCACCCCCCCACCCCTGTCTCCCTAAACACATTTCCACTTGGATGCTGCCCAAGAATGCCCTAAAAGTTCCTTTAAAATAATTTTCCACTCAATGAGTAAGATTGAAGATCCATTCCCACAACTCCTGTTAGGAACAGGCAGCAATTTTTTAATGCCACCTGTTACCCAACAGAAGTGTATTTTTCTGGAATCATGTATGATTTCTCTCCCCCTCGTCTCACGCTACCTGGTTGAAAACCCCCCATTTTTACCTTTATGGCTTTGCCCGTCACCTCTGTAAATTACAGAGCAGGCTTCCTGAGATGCTGGTGAGGCTGGGAATTTATTTCAAACTGACATTTTCGGTGTGCCCGAGTGTGGCCCCACTTGCTCACTGAGAGCTGCGGAGATGGGGATGCTGTAAAGTCTCTCCTGGCTTTCCTCCCTCTCGCTGGGCTGCCCCTTCGCTGACACAGAACATTATTTTCCCTCACTTGGCCACTCCCATTTGCTTTCTGCACCTCTCCTGGGCTTGTGGTGAGTGCCGACACATTCCAGGTACGTTAGTTTTTTTGACGTCTGTGTGTGCGGTTCGCCTAATGTGGGATGAACCAAAATCAGATAACCAGTTGTTTTAGTCCTGAGAAACAATTTCATCGTCGTGTGAGGTGCACTTTCAACACTCGATCCTAACGATTGGTGAGCCTGAATGGAGACACCGCCCATCCTTCTTCCCTACAGACTTCCGGTTCCACCTGTTCAATCTCCCCCAAGCTTGGAGACCAGCTCCACTGATAAACAGATTTAAAGCTCCTTCCGCTAGAAACCCCACTACTCAGAGGAGCTCAGCCTCCGCGGTTCCGCTCTGACTCGCGTCCGTGTGTCCATTACAGTAAAACCGTGTTCTCTTTCCTTTTGCAGCTTCTGTTAAGCACTGTCCAGGTGCATAACGGACTTCCAGATGGTGGCTCTTCCTTCCCGTACTCTGTATTTCATCAAAGGACCATCTCCATGTGGGAGATGCTGCCGTAGACTGACCTCTTCTTTACCCTCTGACCCTAAATGTAGTCAGACTTGGAGTCTGAACGGGTCTAACCCAGAGTCTCTCAAAGTTTAGCCACCACAGCAATGTATACAGTAGGAGCTCAATAATTGCCTGTAGGTGGATCTTTCTTGGCTGGTAACTCTTGGGTATAGCAAATTTTGCTCTGCAGGATCCATTTCACAAAGGCACATTTTATGTCAGGACTGGCATCTATAGTGTGTAAACCAAGGATGCTACAAGCTAGCCCAAAATGTCTAAGATGCACACACACACACATGCACAAACACACACGCACACACATGTGCACACGTGCACACACACTTGTGCACACATGAGTGTACACACATGCACACATATGCACACATGTACACATGCGCGCACACAGGAACGTGCACACTGGTGTGTGCACACGTGCACATATGCACGCACACTCAAGCCACACACACACAGGGATATGCACACGCATCCGCATAAACATGCACACACATGACACACACACGTGCACACATGCACGAACACACACAGGAATGTGCAGACACAAATACACATATACGAAAATGGGAAGAGTGGGGACAGAAAGCAAATGCAAAGAGTAAACTTGCGGGCAAACAAATATTTTCTCCATTCTCAGTTAACACCTCTCACAAAACATCTTCTACTTTCTCCTTCTCCTCCTCATTCAATTAACGTAACTCTGTCAAAGACAGTGCCTTTCCTACTAATCTTTACCAAGCCCTCCTGTGCACACCCTCTCCTAGGATATTCTGAAACAGTACATCCCACTGGATTCCTTTGGCCAATGTCAGGGCAAAAAGTTAAGAATAAATCATGTTAACTGTCCGAGGAAAACATATCTTAGTAGAAGATCAGCAGATATAAATCAGTATTTTCTTTCAAACTAAGTATCATTCCGCTGTCCTTTCAATCTACAGTACAGTTTTCCAGAACATTCTCTCATGTTGAGCATAAATAACATTTTGCCTACCATAGAGCTGACAAGAATTCAAATGGGACCCAGATTTTAGGCTAAGACTTTGGTAGGGAGTGTAGGCTTGCCTTAGTTTCATTTCTGGTGATAAAACCCCCCTCACAAAAGCACCTTAGGGGGAAAGAGTTGGTTTTAGCTCACAGGTCCAGGTTTTGTTCCACCACCACAGGGAAGTCACAGCTTCAGGAGCCTGAAGAAGTTGGTCCACAGTCAGAAGCAGGAAGCGGTGCATGCAGGCTGGTGCACACTCTCTTTCTTTACTTCTGTGCAATCCAAGATCCCCTGACCAAAGGCATGACACCGCTCACAGTGGGCGGGTCTTCCCTTTTCAGCCTTTTGACTCTACATTTTATAATCATGCATCTGTTTATGAACTGGATACTGACATCTAAGGCCTTGCTTGACAATCATGCTTGAGTGCCGTATTTATGTAAGATCCTGATAAATCGGAAATCTGGAGGACTTGGCTGGTTTTGTGTGCCTGATTCAATCTTTCTAAGATGTGTGTGAGGTCATTTGTTTTTCTCTGCCAGGTACAACTGCACAGAAGGTTCACTGGAGGCCAGATACTATTAGTCTAACAGTTGCATCATGGGAAACAAGGTCCTGAGCACGTAGACTCCAACCCAACCTGGCCTTTTCCAACATGCCTGAACCCATATCAGCTACATAATAATTGGTTTTTACCTACATCATCTACATATAAGGTAATGTGAAAAAATACATCACCCATGAGCAGTCCTTTGTGCTCAAGGATAAATGAGAGCATCTTGGACCCATTGTAAATCACTAAACTAAATGTGTTACGGGAAAAACTGGGCATAAAAATACGGAGAAGATGGGCTTGGCGTTTATGAAACTGGACTTTTATCTTGACAACTCTCCTGTAATAGCAATGTGATTTTGGAGCCTTGTGTTGCTCTCATACAAAATGACATTGTGGTGAGGTTATGTAGGAAGCACTCGGCACAGAATTCAATCCACAGCGAATGGTCAAAATGCACTTTGTGTTATCTATTGGTGTTAACTAACTGTCTTAGTTAGGGTTTTCCTGCTGTGAATGGACAACATGACCAAGGCAACTCTTAAAAAGAACAACTTTTAATTGGGGCTGGCTTACAGGTTCAGAGGTTCAGGCTATTATCATCAAGGTAGGAGCATGGCAGCATCCAGGCAGGCATGGCGCAGGAGGAGCTGAGAGTTCTACATCTTCATCTGGAGGCTGCTAGGAGGAGACTTGACTGCCTTCCAGGCAGCTAGGATGAGGGTCTTAAAACCCACACCCACAGTGACACACCTACTCCAACAAAGCCACACCTTCTAAGAGTACGACTCCGGGTGCCACTTCCTGGGCCAAAAATATTCAAACCATCACACTAATGTTAATTAGTTCTTTAGTAGAGACAGATATCAGCTATCTGAGCCCCACATCTCAGGGGACACCTGAATGGTGCACATCTGTTTTATTGAGCAATATTAGGTAAACACTCAAGTAGCCTAAAATTGGTCACAGCAAATACAACACCCATTCCAGCCTCATTAGAACAAGGCTTAAATGATGCACTTGACTTTGGACTGACCCTTCTGAGCCTGTGGAAATTAAAAAGAACGGTAAGAATGAGGAGAAGCTGAGGAGCTAATAAAGTTTTTATTGTAATATATATGTACATGTACATGTACATATACATATATACACACATGTACACTAAAAAAGCCAAAGCTTTCTTAGGAAGGGCCTCCCTGAAGTTGAATTTGAAGTAGCTCTATCCTAGCTTTTCATACAACTTTCAGAAATTTTGAGAAATTGTCTGGTCATAAAAACCCCGACTTCAAAACAATTTTATTTTTTAAATAGCTGCTGTTAGTTTCAGCTGTTAGCAGCTTTTCCTGTCCTCAAAAAAGGGCCGGTAGCTTCATGTAGAAACATCTGGCAATTATCTTTCCCAGAGATGTCCATTCCTCATGTAACGAAAATCCCAGCATTCCAAAGACCACATGACAGCGGAGTGCTGGTGTGTTAGGACTCCTCTGACCTCGCTCCTTTATAGCAGACATGAGTCCATGTTGCGTGGTTGGAGCAGAGTAGAAAAGCCCAAGTGAAACCGTTCCCTGGCACTGCTAACCTTCTAGGCTGCTGGGATCGAAATATTTATTGAGCCCTATACGCTGTGATCATCCCAGGATAAAACGATGAAAAGAAACTCATGGTATGTGGCTTCCTGTTTTGAGAGCCTAGAATTTTAATTCAAATGCAGATACCCAAGACCCAGTGCTTAAGGTTAGAATGTTGGGGGGACTAGGAGAGAGACTTTGAACACAAATGTATTTGAAGGTAGTATTTAATTGAAAGCTGGTTTAGCAGCTTCTTTACTTAAAAAAAAAGCCTTTTACACATACACATATGCCCGTATACAGTCACATGTGCTCACTGTACACACACACACATGTACATACATACAAATACACACACATGCACACACATATACACACATATGCACACATACACATGTGAACATGCATATACACACATACACACAAATGTACACATATATACACACAAACACACACATACACAAACACACACACATGCACACACACATATGCATACATATACATCTATACACACAGGCACACATGCACACACACACATATACACACATGCACATCTATACACACAGACGCACACGTGCATACCTACACACACACAAACATACACACAGAAACACACACATACACACATATACACACATACACATGCAATATACACATGCGCACACACATACACACAAATGCACACATACACACAGAAACACACACGCCCACATGCCAACATTGACGATGTAACCATAAAGACCTAAAGAACAGAGACATTTCCACTTTGATGAACACAAATACCTACCTGCTTCCAGAAGGTTCCTAGAACTTTATGGTCCCTGACATTGCCACCACTGAATTAGCTCCCTCAAATCCAGAGTTTTCTGCAGGCTCACCGGTCAATATAATGTCATAATACAACCCATTTACACCTCGTCATACAACTGATTTGTTATGCAGAAGCGTGGGAAACTCCACTGGAATTTCCAGTGGGATGAATTAGATTTCTAATGATGATTGATACAGACGAATCTAAATACTCTGTTTCAGATCTTAGAGGCTGAGGGCATTTCTGGATAGACACTAATAATAAGCTATATTTTACTTAGAAATATGCTAGCCAAGCTTGGAGAGATGGCTCACTGATTGAAAGCACTGGTTGGCTCACATTCAGAGGAACCAGGTTCAATTCCCACACTCACGGTACAGCTCACAGTCATCTGTGAGTCTACTTAAAGGGGACTGTGAAGCCCTCTTCTGGCCTCCAAGAACCCCAAGAGTGCAGGTGGTACACAAAGATACACACAGATAACACACCCATAAACTCGAAGTGATTGCAAAAAAAATCACTCTGTAAAACAGTGATCTAGCTCTGACGGAATCCAGTTCAAGGAAGCAAGTGAAGGGCATTCTCTCTGACAGCTCTGGAGCAGACATGCTTGCCCAACTCAAGAGCCCTTTGTCATTAAATCCAGACACAGTTTCCTGATCCTTCTTCACCTAACAACCCAGGAATATTACACAATCTTCTGACCTGGGGAAAAGTGGAGATCCATCACCTTGCAAGGTTGCCTTCTCCTACCCTGGAACAGATGCTCACAGGAGAAAATCCTCCTGTTTGCAAACAGCCCCTGAAAACTGAAGAGATGGAGACGTTTCCCATCTGCCGGGCTCAGGCAAGGGCTTTGGGTTTTTGGTTTTGTTTGTTTTTTGTTTTTTTTTTTTTTTGAAATTTCATCTTAGGATTATGCTCTTTTTCCTCACCTCTTTCTGTGTCCATTCTGAAGGAAAGCACCTCATTTATCTTTGGGAGACAGTGATGCAGACACTGTAACTGAGTAGATTGCCCCCGGAGGATCTAAATATTTGTGTTAAATGAAATGAGAAACATGCTAAGAGCCAGCACGAATCCTCCGGGAAAGGGTATTTGGTAATTTTGAAAAAAAAAAATCTACTGAAATTCTTCTCTTGCCAAGAAAAGAGGAATGATTTCTATTAAAATGACTTCATGTCTGAATTACTCCCTGCCCCTCGGGAGCACAGAACATTACGGCTTTCATACTTGGTAATTTGGAAGTACGGAGGACACCTTATTTGGAAAGCGTGCAGACTTAACGTGAAATGTTGGATATTAAGTATTTTCGCTGCAAAAAGGCTGCTTTTGAAAACTCTGCACATAAACTGCTCAGGTTAGAGCCCAATTCAGACCTGGTTGTTCTCCCCAGCCCCTTCGGCTTCCCAGCCTGGTACCACCATTCCCAGAAGCTACAGGAGACAAGTTGAATTGATGTTCAAGAGTCCTGCCCTTCACCAATGATGCCATGGATGTCCTCACGTTAATGAGGCCATTCGGTGATTTGAGGCACATTTTATTACGACCTGTGTCCACATTTCCACGTATGTTAATATAGGGGCTACAGAGGCCTACTTCGGGCATTAAAAAGACATAAGAGATTTTAAAAATAGGTTCAAAGTAAAGTAGCAGCTCTTATGAGGTTTTACAGATCTCACTGACATGGGGTTGCAAATGGAGGCCAAACACAGGTTCAGGAAAAAAAAATGCCTAATTCTCCTCCCCTCCACTCCACAAAAAAGAGTATTTTTTTTTCTGTGATCCCAAGAGACAGATCTTGAATTTCCAAAGCCAATACAACTGCTGTCTTTAGGATGCGTTAAACATCAACAGAAGCAGTCAGAGAAACTGCTCCGCGGTTAAGAAAGAACGCTGCTGAGTTCAGTTTCCAGCACCCGTCAGGCAGCTGGATGCCAGCGTGGCCTCCGTGAACACCGGGAACACACATGGGTACACAGACATGTATACGGCAAAACACCCACACTCCTAAAATAAAAGAGAACCGCTCTTCATGTTTCTTCATTTTCTACAGGAGATTCACACGGATTTGCAAAAGAGTTATAATTTTCCGATTTTTAGTGGTAGAAAAAATGGATTTGACCATTTTCCCCTCTATGTTTTCAAAGCTTATGCAGGGTAATTATCTTCTTTGTTCCTTGACCAGACAATGTCATCTTTGGGAGCACTAAAATGACTGATGGAGGCGTAAGGTCTACAGCCGTGTGTTAAAAGTCAGTTATTCTTTGGAATATTAATTAATGGCTAATTAGTGGAGTTGTGCTGAGGCATATTCATAGACTTTATTTTAGAGGCAGAATTCTCACCGTTAGCACCGTGCTAATGGAAATGAATTAACCAGAAGCAGATGTCAGCCGGCTGGGACAAACCGAGTGAACCCGAGCTGTGCACAGGCTTCGTTCTCTCTGAGTGTCTCTGTCTGTCTCTCACATGATCAAGTCTCTCTCTCCACCTGTCTGTCACACACACACACATACACACACACACGTGCACGTACACATCTGTCCAATGCACAGAGGAATACATTCTTTCTTTTTATTCATTTGTTTCCTATTCTTTTTTTAAATCATGTATTTAGCTTAAAAAATTAAAAACTGAACACCGTGTTTAGTTTTCATGCTCTTCTCCTTGTAATAGTTTGGTATAAAAATGGAAAAAATAAGAATGTGTCATTTTTATCGAAATAGCAAAATAATAACATATAATGATATGGGTAATAAACAATATTATATAATGTAATTAATAAATAATATTGTCATGTATAATATTATATTATAACACAATAATATATTATGTATTAAACATAGAGGATAATATAATGAGAATATAATATATAATACATCATAAAATAATAGCAAAAATAACAGTAAAGAAAACATTAAAATTCGGTCATGTTATTCATATACTTGAAGAAGGTTCTCGATCTGGCCAAATAATATTCCATTGTGCACACACATGGTTTTCTGAAGCTATTTGTCTCTCCGTGGCCACGGCTGACTTTCTCGTGTGGGTAATATTTCTGGTTCTTGTGGGAGTTCCATCTTTAACTTTTTAGGGAATGTTCACACCGTTCTTGCTCCACCAGCAGCACACAAGCCTTCTGGTTTTTCCACATCTTCCTCAGGACTCGTCACCTCTTGCGTTTCCGGTCATTCCCATCCCAAAAGGTATTAGGCGATTTTCTGGTTTCGATTCCTATTTTCCCAACTATTACAAACACTATTACAAACACTGAATAGCAGCTCCATGCCCAAAATGGTTCTTTAATGCCACGGAGAGGAGGTCACTGCACCCCACACAAGCTAAGCCAGCAAACGCGAGTGATCAGCACAGACTTGAACACGTCACACAGACACGAGGTCATGAGAGCCGAGACAAGGCTAGACTATGAAGTCATCGGACTCTGCACAGCCAAACGTCCTGGGTTTCATCGAAGAGAGATAAAGACAAGCCTGCTTCAGCAACTGTAACGCCATCATTCTGAAATCCCTGATGTGACAGCATGTCGCTCAGGCAGGGATCCCGACGTCCACTGGTGCCGTCGAGGCACATGAGCAAAAAGCCATGCCGAGAAGTAAGAGGAAAGATTATTAAAATGCATGACCCGGGCGGCTCACAGGTAAGCTGCCTTCTCTGGCCTGAGCCAATCTCTTTTGTTTTAAAGAATTCTGCTTCAGTCTCGTGAATTGGACAACTTAAATAAAATTCACTGAATAGGTCCCCTTGGGCATCACTTGGTGAAGCTTTGCTTTCTTTCGGGGTGTGTGCATGCGTGTGTGTGTGTGTGTGTGTGTAGGCGCGCACATTTTTTTTTACTAGATTTAACACCTGGGTGACACTAAGTTCCATGGTTACCATAAATTATAGGCAACTAAATATTTGAGAGAGCAGGGTGACTTAACTAAATTGCTGAAAACAAAAGGCCGGGCGTAGTTTCCGGCACCCAGTGGTCTTTTCTGAGTGTGCAACACCAAGCGTACGTTTAGTTTTAGCGTAGATATTTTCGAAACGCCATCCCCAGTGTTCTTTCCTTCCTCTCCTCCTATTTCCCCGCTCTTCAAGTTCAATCCAAGCTGGTAAATAAAGGTCAGGAACTAAAGGCTTGGTAACGGGAGTTGGCAGGGTGGGTCCTACAGTGCAGTGTACCTGGAATGGGCGGGGTTCTTTACACTCTAAATGTGGACTTCTTCAGGCGCAAGAGATGTATGACATTTGAGAGGCAGGGCCCTTCCTGTGAGGTGAGTGTACACGGGGGGAACTCAGCCCAGAATTAAATAATTACACATAGCCATGAATTTGGAATGAGCAAAAAGGAAGCTTTCAACTTTCCGATGAGCAGGTGGGGGAATTCGGGGCCCGGGGCGGGGTGTGGGTGGGGAATCATCATTGTTTAGAACATTTGGTTTCAATATCCTGGTCTTATAAATTAATTTCTTCTTTGACTCTCCACTTTCATACTCACTTAATTATTGAACTATTTACTAATAGTGTTGAATAAGATCTTTGACACACGTTCATTTTTAGATCTCGCAGAAATCATGGTTTTTCCTTCTTAGAAACATACCCTTTTACAGGCATTGGTAACTCAAACGGAACGGAGTACGCGCGTATTCTGCTATTCCCAGTTTCCACTGAGCCCACGTAACAACGAAGATAAAGCTGTCTCTCCCTTTGCAAAGACAACCTCGGAGTCTCAAAGAGGCTGGACAACTTGCCTACCTGAGGAACAGCATTAAAATTCAGAGAAGCATTCTCTGGCATTGAGAAATGGCACAAATTCCTAGCCTGTCTTCTAGGTCCTGCCGCCAGGTAAGCTCGTCAGGCTGAATTTATGTCTTTTCTAGTCCTATCAGTTCGAGAAGTGTAGCGCGATGCTTGCACAGGTCTCAGAAGTACTCTACAGTAGCTGAGGGAAAAAGCTGTCATCATCCCAAGACGCCTGTTCCCTCACCCTTGTCCTAAGGACAGAGAAAAGTAAGTAGTAGACTTTGCACATCTTCACGTAGTGACTAAAGCACAAACGTCCAACATTAAGAGAGCACGCGCTGCGATCTGGGGTCTACACGACGCTGGGTTCTCAACCTTTGTTTCCATGCATTGTGTTTCCGCTCGCCTTCACCTCGGCATCTCATCTTTTGCTTCCCCCCCCCTCCCCCTCAGGCTCAGCTGTGGGGCGTGATCTCCACTTTCCCATGTGGACACTCCTGTGAGGACCGAGGAGCCACGGAATCCGCATGGGAGTGTGGACCGCCCACGTGCCAATTTCTTTTGGCAGAAAAAGAAAGAGTTGGCAGACCCATCAACTTTCAAGTGGGGTGATGTCTGCAATCATCTTCATTAAATGAAATACGAATCCGGTGTGCCGCGAGACACAGACCTTCCCCTTGGATTCTAAAGTATGTATTTATGGTTAAAGTACTCCTTTATGGTTTTTTACGGTACTTGAGAACAGCAGGGTGCTGAGCTGGCCTTCCGGGTGTCTGTGTAGCCTTTGCTGTGGTCTGCGGAACTGGCCCTGTGTAGTCAGAGGAAGGCGAGAAGCGGGTTTCCAAGCACAGAAATCTACTCTGCCGTTTCACGCTAAATGTTTTCTCTCGTGGAATAAAACAACAGACTACTGCTGGGCCTTGTGAATGGGGAAAATAAAGACAAAAATGACTATTCTTAACAGGTCCAATGCCAAGTGTGCCTCCCATTACACATACACACACCCGCAAGCAAGAACAAATGCTTACACACACACACACACACACACACACACGCATGCACGCACAGACACACATAGACATACACACATGCGTGCATACACAAACAAGCACACAGACACACACAGACACATACACATGCACACACACAGACATGCTACGGACGCACATACACGCACACACATGCGCAAACACAGATACATACGCGCATGCGCACATACACACACGCACACAAGCATACACATGGATACACACAGAGCACACACACACAAACACTCACACACTACTCATTGCTCCTGCCGAGTTCTGCACTTTGTGAACACATTACACAAAGACTCAAGAGGTTAGAACTTCTCCCTCTAAGATCCTGAATTCGTTATATTTCTTATCCCTGTGCTCAAACACATAAGAAGCAACTGACAGAGAACTCATTTATTCCTGCTTACAATTTGAGGAGATCGGTCGGAAAACAGAGTACAGACAGGAAGTGGCGTTGAGCTGAAAACCCTGAAGGCCCGCCCCCAGTGACCACTTCCTCCAGTGAGGCTCCACCCCCTAACGGTGCCACAACCTTCCGACACAGTAGCACCCGGTGAGGATCAAGTGTTCAGATCGGAATCTGTGGGGATATTACACATTCAAGCCGCAGTAGACCGGCCCAATCCGGAATTCTAGAAGACAGGACAGACCCAGCATAGGTGAGAGGCCTGACCTCCCGGCCACTAGTCAATCAGCTGCTGCTGCCGGCTCTGATGGAGGAATATTCTTCCCTCCAACATTGAGCTATAAGCTATAGCCAGAGCTGCACTGGGCAGAAGACTCAACAGAAGGGGAAACTGTCAGAAAATGGGATTTCAGTAACGACGGGGTGGGCTGTGCCTCTAAGTCCACTAGGGACCAATACTGGATCACAAAATATTAAGTAACACAGTTCACTTGCTTAGAATCCCAAGTCGGTGGCTTCACAAACTTCTGTCACGCTGCTGAGGAGACACACTCAAAGGAATTCAAATGAAGTGCAAGTGCTGGCTTCCTCTAGTCAACACGATTCTATATGCTTCTCTGGGGCAGTTGTGTGTGGTCCCTGCGCATGCCCAGCCAGCTCCCCTCCTCTCTTCTCACTGCTTTCCGATTGGTTCCTGAATTCCATTTACCCGATCAAAGCACATTGTAACCCCCACCCCCACCCTGGAGTTTACAATTGCTCTCTCTGTCCAATTAAGCATAATTAAAATATCTAAAATATCCTTTTTCTCTGGAAGACAGTTATAGCACAAACTGGTAAATTGTGACTTGACATCAAGTCAGGTTGAGCGTGTGTTGCTGAGATCTCTAACTGGGTAACTAACGGAGCTTAGAAAGCAAACGGTCTTCCCTTCCCGCAGTAAACAGATCCTACTGCGGTCACTCAGATGCTTGCGCTACGTCCGTACACACCTCGCTGTCACAGCAAGCTTGTCTAGCTTTGCTGTGTTTAATATTCCTTTGTGAGACGACAACACATGGTCTATTGACGGGCTGACCAAAGATGAGTCTAAAACCACTTGGAAATCAAGAGACTGGCGGAACAAGTGAAGGTAAGGTAAGAGAGGTAAGGCGTCTTTGAAAGAAGTCGGCTGGGGATGTGGCTCAGAGGGTGACACGCTCGCCTGGCACATTTGAAGCTCTGGCTTTGGTCCCGAGAACTTTATAAATCGGGCCTGGTGATGCATCCCTGTGATCTTAGCACCGGAGAGGAGGAAGCAGGGGGAGACTTTTCTTGGCTATGTGGGGAGCTTGGAATACAAGAGACTGTCTTATAAAAAGCAAACAAACAAGCAAACAAACAAACAAACAAGCTGAATGATCTTTAAGACAAAGTGAGAGAAGCCATGCATTGTAAGAACACGTGAACATGTGGAAACTACAAGACAGCCACATGGTTCATTCGGGAATTGCCACCTGAAATAACCTGGACCTGAAGTGCGGCCCGCAGAACCGTGTATTGAAGGCTTGGTCTTGGGCCTGTGAGTCCATTGAGAATTTAGCAAGTGAAATCTGGTGGAAGAGGTTGGTGAGGTCATTGGGAAGTGACCCTGGAGAGCACGGAGTGAACACAGCCCCTCCCCTTCCTTTCTCTCTCTGTGGGATGCGGTGTCCGTTTTCAGTCTTCAAAGACTCCTCCCATGATGCACTGCCTTACCACAGACCCTAAAACCAAGAGGCCAAAGACCGTGGGCTGAATCTCCAGTGACGTGAGCCAAAGTAAGCCGTTCCTTTATGCGAAGTGATGAGCTGTTTCTCTTGCCACGGTGATGGGGAAATGACCGGTACCCGCTTCCTTCGTCTTGCTTCTTCGATTGTACACCAAACTCCTGTCTCGAGTATTCCCCTTATCCCCGGGGCTGAAAACACTGGCAGACAAGAACGGTGCTTTTGCCTTCCTTGGTTCCTGTTGTTTTATTGAAGTATCGTCTCTGTAGAGAGATGCGCACATATTACACACACACACACACACACACACACACACACATATTCATGGATTCCCACAAACTGATCGCATCGGGGCAACCGAATCCCAGAGGAAGAGATAGAGCGGTGGAGACGGCTCAGGAGGTAAAACACTGCAGCACAAGCCTGAGAACATGAGTCTGGTTCCCCAAATCCACGTAAATCTGTCTAAAAATCCCAGTGCTAGGCAGGAGAACCCCTAGAAGGTTCTGGGCCAGCACGCAATATCAGCAAGCAGCAAGAGAGGCCCCGCCTCAAAATAGACAACAAGGTCAGAGTGAGTCAGAGGCCCTCTGACCTCCATACACACAGAGAGACCACGGCATTTGTCAACAGGAGCAAACACAAACACATACACACGGGGATATTTCTAAAAAAAAAAAAAAAAATACCACCAACATTCCCAATGTCAGAAATTGCTGTGCCGTTCATGGTGACTACCCCTCCACACTCCCAAAGTGGAGTTACCACCCTTCCCAGCAGTGTGGTTTACTTCCGTTACCGAGGACTTTATGTGAACGGAATCACAAACCGTGATTTTTTTTCCCCTTTATGCATGGTTCTTTTCGGGGGCACCATTGCCTATCCAGCTGCTAATGTGAATCTCAGTAGCTTCTAGTCTGGAGCTGTCACAGGATAGCATTCACATGAGCGCTCTGCTCTGTAACCTTTGCTACACACTTTTCCATTAGCCACACACATGTCTGGCAGCAGATTTATTTTCCAGAATAAGCTTGTGTTCTCATATTTTTAGACGGAAGTAACCATTCAATAATTAATGATCCGAGATACCAAAGAACCTATATTTTAATTGAATTTGAGGCAGAGTTAATATAATTCAATACTTTCATCTCTACATGAGGGAACCAAGCCTAAATCCTATTTGGCGAGGCAGTGGAGGGGACACCTCCTGCTCCCACTAGCTGTGTGGACACAGCAAAGGTGCGCCAGAATCAGGACCATTACACAAACTAAGGACACTGAATATAATCATGAAATTGCTTCCACGACCTGGTTACAAAAGCCTGTAACCAGGATTTTGGGGGATCAGATCCTTGGATGGAAGCCAGACTGGCAAATCCAGTTAATAATAGTTATTTTATATAAGGTTTTATTAAGTCAATTAACTATACACAATCAACTACCAATAATAGTTATCATGTTAACTAATCTCTATCGGGTGGTGATCCAGAGTGTCTGCATGAGAGCGTGTGTGTGTGTGTGTGTGTGTGTGTGCATGTGTACAAACTCACCAAATCTACACAAGAAGCCATATCGAATTTATACACATCCTGACTCAAAAAGAGGAAACTGAGGCACAGAGTGGATGAATGTCTAGCTGTAGATCACCCAGCAGCAGTGAAATCCTGACCTGGCTCCTTCAGTTCCAAAGACCATCTAACGTCAAATTTTCCTGCTGCTGGCAGCTGATTCCAGTCACTTTCGGCTGAACACAAATCCCTTCCCTTCCTCTCCTGATTCTGGTGTTTTATAACATACCCGGTCTGAAGCAAACCATTCGGCAACATGGCTGCCTACGGGGCACAGCTAACCCATTCCCCAAACTCAAAATGAAAGTCCTAACTGAGTCTCCTAAGATCTCTTATGCTAGTCTCCATCTTCAATCTGATTCCATCTTCAATCATACCTAGAAAGATTTCCTTTTTTAACTTTTCTTTTAAATTGGGGAGTGGGTGTGCCATAGCATGTGTCATAGTGTGTCTGTGTAACTCAGACGACAATGTGTAGAAGTTGGTTGTCTCTTTCATCAGTTGGATTCTGGGAGGTTGAGCCTGGGCCATCAGGGGCACCAGCCAGTGTCTTTACTCTGTAAATAATGTTGTTGGCCCTGGATGGATTTCATGCAAGCGCTGAAATTAATAAGGAATGAATGATTAATAGACATAGAGGGGAATGTGAATAATAAGTTTATATTTCACCATCATTCAGGACCTCCAGTATTGTGAACTGTGTGGTGGCTTGTGGGACTGAGCAAGGGTATCTTGGTTCATGGTTGGGCATGGGTCTGGAACCCCGAGACTCCAAGGGAGAAACGGCAGGTGTTCGTTGGGCCACATCCCCAGAACCCAGAGTCCTGACATGCAGTCTAGTCTCCATAGGCCTACATTGTTCAGTCATGTAGGCCATTACAGCCCCCACCCACCCAAAGTGCACAGGTAGAGTGACTACAGGCCTCAGGCCCTAGGGATTTATGTACTAATGAAGGCCAGAGGGTGGAGCAAATTAAGCATTCTTCCCAGACCCTCCCCCTTTCTCCCTCCCTATTTAACTAAGGTCTGCTTTGAGTCTCAGGGGGGTACATCCAGATGCATCTACCATCCACCATGAAAATAAACCCTTTTGGAACCAAGGACTTTCTCGTATCATTGGGGCCTGCTACCGCCAAAGCCTCCAGCCTTTAGAACTCCAGACCTTTCTCCTGTATGTGGGTCCCTCAGCATGGAAAGCCTCCGGGAATCCCCCACTGTTGTGGCCTATTTTCCCGCTCTTCCCAGACCTAATGTAGATCCTTGGCTTCCATATTCTTTGACTCCCGTCTTTACCATGTTTTATGAAATGATCCATTGGCCTTGAGTTTCTGATTTCTCAGGCGCTAGGTTCCTGGTCATTCCTTTGAAAGAACTTTTTAGTCCTCAGTGCTCTAGTTGCAGGATTGTGATAACAGTCGACTCCCCAGCTGGTGTTGAAGAGGGCTTGCCTTGTCAGCAGAATGTCTCACACACAGTTTGTTATCTGGAAACCACCAGCCTTTTCTCTCCACACATGTGCACCAGTGGCTCACAATACTTTTTTTTTTCCTCTAATATTCATATACTTACTTTTAACTAGTTTTCTATACAAACACCACCACATCCTGCATTTGATCCATACAGAGCCATACAGAGGACGACACATCCCAGAGATTGACAAAACATCCTCTCACCCCCTCAAAGCTGAAGAGACAAGAGCAGGCTGGGTCCCCAGTCCTGGAGCCACAGTCCTAAGTAGAAGCTGGGGTGTGATAGGCACTTTCAGGGGTTCAGGAATACAAGTGACTCCCCACAGGTTCTGGACCTGAAAAGACAGCATAGAGACCTCTTCCTTCCTATGCTTTTCTGTGCTGGTGGATCTTGGTAGGTGAGCCCAGGCTTGACCACACGAGGCTCAGGGAGGCAGGATCACCCAGACATGACCACATGAGGGACAGGGAGGCCGGAATCACTGATAAACAGTTATTAATTAGGCTGGACGGTGTCCGACAGCCCTCGTTACCTTCCAGGTTACTGAACATAACCCTGCTCTGTGTGAATCTGGTTCTTCTACTCCTTTTATTCAGATCTTCAGCATTTTGCCTCAAGAAGTTTTCTTGCAAGACAAAGATCCTAAGTCACCGGGAATCACAAGTGCTTCTCATGGAAAGCAAATGTCTAAGCTGTTCGAAGATTCTTCACTGGTGTTTCCAGCAGAGAGGATGGGTCTCGAACCCGGAGCCTGGCTCTGACTGCAGAAGAAGCAGAAGGCGGATGTGATTGACTGGGATCAGTACGCGAGGCTTGTGAACTCTGAACTCTGTGAACTCTGAGAACTGTGAACTCTTGTACTCTGTGAACTGTGAACTGTGAACTCTGTACTCTGTGAACTGTGAACTCTGAACTCTGTGAACTCGGTGAACTCCTCTTCCCCTCTACCCCTAGTTCCTCCCCAGGATCTCCCTTCACATCTCCCTCCCAATTTCATACCCTTTTATTATGATTTATTTCTTCTACAAGCCACTGTATCTGTTTGTGCTTCCCATATGTGCACGGGTGTGCACGGGGCGGAGAGGGGCGGGATCTACCAGTGGGCACACCCCTGACGAAAAGTGCCTCTCTCCTTCAGCATCCTGCTGAGGACGAGGCTCTGAGGCCCCTCCCCAAGCAACTCACCACAGTTCTGGGGGAAGGGGGCAAAGGTGGCGATGAAGACAAGGGGAAAGAGAGAGAGAGGTCAAAGGGGTCTGCCTCTTATTTGGATTGTGACGTAGCCGCTCACAGGTAGAGGTGGGAGGTGAGCCATGTGGATTCTGGGAATGTCTGGCGGTTGCCATGGCTACAGATATGCGGGTCCCCGTTGCCTAGGTGTGATGTCACTGGGTTAGGAGCTAATCTGCCGCGCGGCTTCCTGTCACCGACAGTGGTGGCGGTGACGTTGATGATGATGGTGATGAAAATACTAAATTAGATGCACAAGCACATTAGTTCAGACTTTTAAGAGAAAAATCGCAAGTAAAGAATTTTAAGTAGCTTGACAAATGTTCAGCTACTGAAGAATCAAAAATGATAATAAATAATCCTCAATTAACTTTGCTTAAGGTACTTTCACAGCTCACCTCAGTCTTTTTAATTTTTTACTTTTTCATTTAAATTTTCATACGCGTATCAACGTCTCTGGATCATACCCTCCTCTTCCCCTCTACCCCTAGTTCCTCCCCAGGATCTCCCTTCACATCTCCCTCCCAATTTCATACCCTTTTATTATGATCTATTTCTTCTACAAGCCACTGTATCTGTTTGTGCTCCCCATATGTGCACGGGTGTGCACGGGGCGGAGAGGGGCGGGATCTACCAGTGGCCACACCCCTGACGAAAAGTGCCTCTCTCCTTCAGCATCCTGCTGAGGACGAGGCTCTGAGGCCCCTCCCCAAGCAACTCACCACAGGTGCTTTATTTACCTACTTTCTCACAGAACGATGGGTTTCGGCTCTCAATTCCTATACAGAGAATAGAAAGGAAGTTTGGGTTTTTCTGGAATGACGAATTAGAATTTATTCTCCTCGCCGAGAGTCGGGATGCATAAAACATGTAAGTCCATGGAAATGCGTGCCGCTCTTGTGAGATTTACACTCTTGTAAATCTGTGCCTTAAAATGCAGGGATTCGGGTGAAGTTGGCTTTACATAATTACCATACATTTTTAAAACATAGGCTCCTTTTTGATCTGTATTCGCTATGCTATAAAATACACTCCTGACTTCGGAGTCATAAAGTCATCTCTCCGCTTGCAATTACATAAATATGTCTGATAGCGTCAAAGTGGACTGTGGGCGCCATCCCAGAATCCACATCTAAGAGAACTTCTGACCACGTGCCTGGTGTGACGCGCACATGCACACATACACACACATGCACATATGCACACACGCAGTCATATGCACACATACGTGAGCACACGCACTCACACATGTACACACACAGAGGCACACAATCTCTCATGCACACACGCACACACACACACGCATGCACACATGCACACAAACACATACACACACTACATAAACAATTTTTAAAGAAGAATTTATTTTTTCCAGAGACCCTCTTAAAGTTCCACACTGCGAACCCACCACTCCCAACACCTTTCCTTCTCGTTCTGCGGATGACACGGTCCTTAGTACGTGGAGGATTAATTATAACTGTGCACAAAAGCGCTCAGAAAAATTGTACAGCTCCTCCTCACAGAACTCAAACTACATTTCATGAACCCGTTTTCCCTACGCTGGCTCTTTTTAAAAGTCTCGAGCGTAGTTAAATAAAATAGTGGTCCATGAAACCTGAATCCAAATGCAGTCTTCCAAACCTGAGATGTGATTTACCAGAACTGAACAGTATTACAGTATCAGATACAGTCCCCTCATTGAGCTGTCCCAATGCCATGTCCATGAATATAACCCAGTGTCATGTGACGTCACAGCACCAGCCAGAGACACCAGAAAGCAAAAGTGCTGTTCTCATTTGAAAGGTGGTGTCCAAGAGACAAGAAATCAAAATAAGGTTTCGAGTGTGGAAGAGTTTATGCATCAGAGGTTCAGTCCAGTATCATCAAGGAGGGAACATGGGAACATCCACACAAGCATGGTACAGGAGGAGCTGAAGAGTTTTACAACTTGATCCAAACAGACTGGCTTCCAGGTAGCTATGAGGACGATCTTAAAGGCCATGACCACAGTGATACACTTTCTCCAACAAGACCACACCCACTCCAACAAGGTCATGCCCACTGTGACAAGACCACGCCTACTCCAACAAGGCTCCAACTCCTAAGAGCGCCACTACCTGGGCGGAGCATATTAAAATAATATTCAAATCAGTTGAGTTGGGTTTTTCCTTCTTCAGTATGGGATACCAGGGATAGAACTCAAGCCATCAGGTTTGGAAGCAAACCCTTTTACCTTGACATTTCACCCAAGAATTCTTCAAAGGGTTCTACTTAGTGGATACAGGGTCATCCTCCAATTGTGTGTCCCTCTATGCATCCCCTGATTAAGTAATAGCTCCAGACAGTGTGAACCGAAAACTGTGCATTGAATGAGGCTGGGACAAGGCCATATCTGAACACTTTCGACAACCTAACACTACAAATAACAACAAAAACAACGACAATAATAATAATGTTTGGAAAACATATGCAATATCTATCACTAGCACACTAGAGCAGTGAGCTTCCACCATCATCTGCACTATTCATTTTAAACGTGATCTTGATGGCTGGACAGCGGCCCAGCAATTAAGAGCTCTTGTAGAAGACCCAGAGTTTGTTTCCGATTCACCCACATAGGGTGACTCTCAGGTCCCTGTAACCCCGGACGCATGGGAATCTCTGTCTCTTTTGGCCTCCACGGGTACCCACACACATAAATAAATAATCTTTACATTTTTATCTTGAACATGATCAAGAATCCAGATGTAGTATCCTGACTACAGAAAAGACAAGGGACTGCCGTGCTTCACAGGGATAGAATGGCTTAGTGCAAGAGAGTCTGTTCCAGGTCCGTTTTCTTCAACCACTGAACTGTGTTTAAAAGTAAAGATGGGGCCGAGAGCTAGAGAAGTGGCTCAGTGGTTAAGATCACAAGTGTCTCTTCCAACAGGGCCAGGGTTCGATTCTTAGAACCTACAGGGTGTCACAACCATGCAGAACACCAGTTATGGGGAGATCTGATGCCGTCTTCTGGTTTCCAGGGGTAACTCCAAGCATATAGTATGGAGGCATACAACCAGTAAAACATCCATACATGTGAAATAAATTTTTCAAAAATATATTTTTAAATATAGACATTTTATTATATATTTATATATTTACATCTATATATTTATATATGTATACCTGTATATTTTAAAGAAAGGGGGAAGTATAGACAGGAGAAAACTGTTTCAAATTGTTTGATGAAGCTCAGTAACCAAAGGTGACACATAGCATCCTTATCTAGATTTAAACAAAACAAAAACAAGAAAGAGAAAGGATGTTGGCAGAGTAAGGGGATGCTGGACACTGACTGCACGCTAGTTAACATTAGAAAATAATGATTTTTTTTCTTATCTGACAATCATTAAAAATTACACCTTAGATTACAGTAACATAAGAGAAGATGACAAGGCGTCTAGTGTTTACTTCAAAATTCCCCGACAGAGTGATCACCAGACATGCTGTAGCGGTGTGGATGGATCAGGACAAAGCAGATGTGGATGGACTGGGAGTGGAACTGCTTCTGAAGAGAGAGAAGTCGTGACCCCACGGGTAACACAAGTTCAAGACTCTCATGGCATAAATAAATAAATAAGCAGTTGGTGCAAATAACCCTTCAGAGATGTCATCCCAGCCGAGAGTCACAAGTCTCTGATACCAACAGGAAGAAATTTGATTCAAGGTCTTAAACCCTCGAGGAGAACCTTAGATTCCCTCCCTCTGTCTAACTCTGTCCCCGCTTTACCGAATGCCCGGGTCACGGGAACACACGCAGATCCCACAGATGGATCCCACAGATGGATCCCAAGCTTTAAAAACTAAAGTAAAATAAAGTTGGGGCTGGGGAAAGCATGGAAGGTTTGAACCAGGACGGGAGTAAGGAAAAGAATCAGAATGCGGTTCAAATGTCGATTGTCCATAAGTATCCGATGGGCGTGGCTAAGGGGGGTCGCCAAGGCCCTGAAAGACAGTGAATCACAGCTGTCCCTGTGCTTCAGAAACACTAAAACACTGACTGATGTTACAGGGCCTGCCTGACCCTCCTCCCGATCTTCCCCTGACCCTGACCTTCCTGTGCCCCTCCTTCTCTCCCTCCCCCTTCCCTTTCCTCTCCCTCTTCCCCTCCCTCTTCCTTTCCCCCTTCCCCTCCCCCTCGCCCTGCCCCTGCCCCCACTACCTTGGGATTCCTCAGATGTGGAAATTTTCTGTCTTTCTGCACTGAGACAGTGTTGAATTCATTAGATTTCAGAACCTTAAACCCCACAGATCAGAACTGTTTTCACATCTGAATAAATCGTGTGTTGAGCAGTGCCACCTATGGGTGAAGCTCGGTGTTGCACCATGACTGTAGTGGGAGCTATCTCAGGGAAGAGAAAGGCAGGCAGGCCGGAGAGCAAAACCCACCAAAGGAAACTCCCATTTTGCAGTCTTCTGCCTGCTTGGAATCTCTAGGTATTCCAGCCTGGACAGAAGTGAGGTCTAAGTTCCTATAGAAATATTTATGGTCACGTGGCAAAGTGCACCTTTGACGTACTGGCATTGACTAACCACAATTCCTAAAAACAGAAAATAAAAACTCAGGTTTCTAAAATTCTGAAAAATCACTTTGATCCTTTAAGTGGACAAAACTTACTAAAATTTTATCTTGACTTCCTTTTTTTTTTTAACTTCATGTTCTAAGACTCTGTGAAAGTTCACAAATTTAGATTTATGGATCTCAAATTAATTCGAAACAAAATCTGAAATCAAAATAAAAGACAAAAGCAAAGGTGTGCGTTATCAACATGGAAAGGAGCTACTATTAACTGTGAAGCAACAAAACAAAACAAAAAAAAAAAAATTCTCCCGAACGGCAGCAAAGGGAAGAGACACCCACTCAGGGATCAGATTTTAAGAGTGAAAAATTGAAAAACAAAACTGTTCCTATCTTCTAAAACACCAGCAGGACAAAGGAGGTATTTCTGAAACACCAGAGTCTTCAAGGAAGCTGATCCCAGGTCGTCAGCATGGTAAACATTTTGCAAAACTTAGAATCATTTACAAATCTATTCATGTATTCATGCCGCTATATAAGGATTACATGACATAGCTATATTAATATCAACGTGTTTAACTTTAAAGTACATTCCTAAGTAACCTATTATTACATTTATCAATGCCCATATTTTAATGTTACATTATGAAATAACTAAGAGAATAAAATCAACTGAACAGACTGTGAAAACCTTGTCTTGAAGCTCCATCTCAGGGAACACATCCATTCCTTTCCCTGGAAGGGACACCAGAAATTAGAGATGCTTTTGTCATGTTCGAGGAGCGAGAGCTGGCACTGGGGACGGCCACCACGGTCTTGTTATTTCAGTCTTGATATTTCAGATCCTTGTATGAGGTCTTCCGAAGAGCTCCCATTTCTACCCTGAGGGTCACTCTTGACCTCAAAACAGCCTTAAGGACCAGTTGCAGGATTCAAGGGGTTGGGGGGAGGTGGAGAAGGAGAGGACAGAAAAACAGAGGGAGAGTGTGGGAGGAAGGGAAGAAGAGGGGATGAGGATGAGGAAGGGGAGGAGGGAGGATTGGGGAAAGAAGAGATACTCATGCTCTAATGGAGAACCCGGTAAGGGACAGACCAAGCTGGCAGTCTTGTGGTTAATCTTCATTCTCCCTAACCGTGATCAAAATATGTTTGGGGTAGTCCCTTGCCAGGCTTAACTGAAAAAAGTGATCAACCGTAAGAGTTGGGGAGGCGTCAGAGGACAAAGACCTGTGGCATAAAGAAACCTGAGATTCAGGGTTACTTTGCGGCTGGCCTTGTCTGTCATGGGCATGAGGGATAGAGGAACTTGGAGTCACCAATGGCCAGTGAGCCCGTTGCTGGGGACACCTCCGCGCCGCTCTTGAACGTGGAGAGGCTGAGCTGCCGCCTACGTAGAACCCTCACCGCCGTGTTCTAGTGTCTATGACGCGGGAAGGTTCTCTGCAGGCTCCCAAAGGAGAAAGGTTAACACCAACCCAGCACCAACGCTTCTATCTACACTCCGTCCTGCCGGCAAGATCTGCCAGGAGAATGGCGGCACAAAGCTTGTGGGAGTAACCAACCATGTCCTATATGACGTCACGCCCACTCCATGAGATGAAACTCAGACCTGACTCTGCTTGGGTGACCAAGAATCAGAATCTAGATAGCCTGGGGACCTAGGATAAAACCAAATACGAGTGTGGTTTTGTTTTTGTTTTAAAAAGTAGCAATGAAATGACTCTAAGGATATCCTGTTATATCCTTAGATCCAATGCCTTATTCAGCTATCAGCAGAGAGGAGTCCTCCTGCGGCAGATGGGAAGAAATAGAGATACCCACAGCCAGACATTATACACAGAGAGAGAAAGAGAAGCAGACTGAGAAGCAGAGAGACAGAGAGGCAGAGCCGGAGAGGCAGAGACAGAGAGACAGAGAGAGAGCGATAGACAGACAGAGATAGAGAGACAGAGAGACAAAACAGAAAGAGAGGGAGAGGGAGAGGGGGGGAGAGAGAGAGAGAGAGAGAGAGAGGAGTCAAAGTACAAAGGGATTGGGGGAGTCAAAGTACAAAGGGATTGGGTGATTTGCTTAAAGACTCCTGACTGGGAAGATAGTTCAAGACCCAAGGACAGAACCCTACCTGGATGCCAGGGTGGCCACTGTAAATACATTGGTCAGGCTATCCATTTCCTCAGTCAAGGCAGAAATACTCACTTTTGCCCCTCCAGGCTGCCTTGAGAACTGTCTCCCCGCTGACCAATCCCTGCAGCCGTGCTATTCTCACTGCCTGCCCGCTGACCAATCCCTACAGCCGTTCTGTTCTCACACGGCCTGTTGCCCTGCGGGAGGAGGCAGACAGTAACAGTGTGTGCCGGAGAAAACTTCCCAATGAAATGCAATGTGAGAACAGAGAATGTCATCTTTATCCCTGGGATACGTCGGAAGATGCCCTGGGCTCTATCAGACCTGTGAAGGAAAAATTACTAGTTTAAAGCCCCCCTCTTGAATCCGTCTCTGGCAGGTTCCTTTGTAAACACCGTTAACACCCTAGAGCACTTGTATCATACATAAACACATAGCTTTGATATGTAAAATCTGGAATCTGGGCATTACTAAGAGGCTAATAATATTCATTATAAAGTTCTTTCATAGAATATAGATCATCCAGTCTCCTCCTCTCTCCCCAAAACCAGATCTAATTTACACCTAACAAAACAGCTCTGCAAGCCTGCTGATGCGGAACACACCTGGATTTGTATTTCTCTGTAACATGAATGTGGTTCTTGGGGGGCAAACGGCTGGAACAAGAAATATCTTTAGGCAATAGAGTTATGTAAGTGGCCGAGTCATGGCCGAGTGACTTTGTAAATGAGCCTGGTAGCCTGGGCTCTACGAAGAAGAAGAATTGCATCTTTATGACCTCATTCAGAGCTGGAAAACCCCTCCCTGAGGCAGTGGCAGGAGACACTCGGGGGTGTATTGGACACCAGACTCAAACGAGTTCCACCTCTGAGAAGGAAAAAAAAATTGTATGTTTTTGAATGAGGTCATTTAATATGAAAAGCCATCTTAACCATTGGCGGGTTTACAGGAGTTACTAAATAAGATAAACACAAGGGTCTGTTCTCTGAAACCCAAGATGCATTTGGGGAAAAGCATGGCTGACTCATGTGCTCAAGCACCCTGAGGGAGCCTGGCCACAGCTACAAGCAGTGAAGAAAGGAGAGGGAGAGAGATTACCGCTAGGCCTGAGCCAGCAGCCTATGGACACGACACGCTGGGAATAAGCTGTGTCTTCACGCACCATGACTGTCTGGGCTTGAAACCCATGGGAAAGTAAGAAAGTGAAGGGGAGAATCTCCACAGAGCAGAGCATACAGTGGGTGAAGCACACTTTATCTGAACTGTCAATCATAGATATAGATAGAGATAGAGATAGAGATAGAGATAGAGATAGAGATAGAGATA
>NW_021604786.1:4476845-4499071 GCF_004785775.1 Grammomys surdaster | reverse complement strand
GAGATAGAGATAGAGATAGAGATAGAGATAGAGATAGAGATAGAGATGGATATGGATATGGATATAGATGATATGGATATGGATATGGATATGGATATGGATATGGATATAGATATAGATGGATATGGATATGGATATAGATATAGATGGATGTAGATAGAGATAGATATAGATATAGATGGATATGGATATGGATATGGATATGGATATGGATATAGATATAGATGGATATGGATATGGATATGGATATGGATATAGATATAGATGGATATGGATATGGATATGGATATGGATATGGATATAGATATAGATGGATATGGATATGGATATGGATATGGATATAGATGGATATGGATATGGATATGGATATAGATATAGATGGATATGGATATGGATATGGATATGGATATGGATATGGATATAGATATAGATATAGATATAGATATAGATATAGATATAGATATAGATATAGATATAGATATAGATATAGATGGATATGGATATGGATATAGATATAGATATAGATGGATATAGATATAGATAGATATAGATATAGACAGATATGGATATGGATATGGATATGGATATGGATATGGATATGGATATGGATATGGATATAGATATAGATATAGATATAGATATAGATATAGATGGATATGGATATGGATATGGATATGGATATGGATATAGATATAGATATAGATATAGATGGATATAGATATAGATATAGATAGATATAGACGGATATGGATATGGATATAGATATAGATGGATATGGACATGGATATAGATATAGATATGGATATAGATACAGATACAGATATAGATGGATATGGATATAGATGTAGATATAGATATATGGATATGGATACGGATACGGATACGGATACGGATACGGATACAGATACAGATATAGATGGATATGGATATAGATATAGATATAGATATATGGATATGGATATGGATATGGATACGGATACGGATACGGATACAGATACAGATACAGATATAGATGGATATGGATATAGATATATGGATATGGATATGGATATGGATATGGATATGGATATAGATATTCCTAAAGAAACCACAAGCCTTACCACCCCACTCGAGGCAAGCTACCACTGGAACCTCACCAGCAGTTCTTGGGTGAGTTTGTCTCAATGTCAGCATTATCAAATGGTGGAGCTCAACAACGGTATGTAAGGCAAACCAATACATGCGTGTAGTTAGCAAAGACTAGCGAGGCAGAGCAAACCAGACCAATGCTCAGTGCTCCTCTCCCACTGTCTTTGGGGGTCATATTTACACTCCTATAGATATATGTGGATATAGATATATCAATATATCTATAGATATAGATATAGATGAAAAAACACACATTATAAGATCGTATAGATGAATGTACAAATAAACTGAATGCTGGATCCTGAAGTGGAAACTTCCAGTTTCTTTGGAAAGTCAATTATGTCAAATGATGTTTCTCTGGGGCAAATAGGTGAAAGGCCGTCTTGCTAAAGCAGATGCATGAAAGAATGTTTTCCTGAAGACACGGGTGAAAGGATGTTTGGATATAGCAGACATATGGAAGGACACTTGATGAAGGAGTATAACTATGACCCCACAGATAGGGGTGATGAGCACTGAGCTTTGGTTTGGTTTGCTCTCCCTTTCTCTTCTTTGCCAATGACACACACGTATTGGTTCGTCTTGAGCTCAACTTGTGGTAATGCTCGCCATTGAGAGAAACTTGCCCAAGAACCTCCTGTGAGGTTCCTGCAGCAGCTTGCCTCTTCTGTGGCCTCGCCTCAGGCAGGTTGGCAAGCCTTGTGGTTTCTTCAGGGTTGAACAGCAACTGCTGGTTCGTGCTTGCTGTCTGCCTGCCTTAGAGGACTGGTCTGCAGCTGCTGAGTCATATTTGGTGTTTGCTACAGGACTGAACTGCTGCCAAAGAAGATCGAGTTCACATCCCCCCCCAACCCAAAGAACAATTACTGAACAGGTCACTTCCCCCATACCCTAATAACTTTTCTCTCCCACTACTTCGACTGGGTGGTGGGCTAGAGGGGAAGTTGAACCTTTATTAAAAGTAGGTTGCAAAAAAAACTATGTCAACAGGATCCAGGTTCATTCTGCATCTGTTGTTCTCCAGCCGTTTGTGGTGACTTGAATGAGTGATGTCCCCCATAGACCTGGGCATTAGAACACTTGGCTGCCAGTTGATGGCAGTGTGTGGGAGGCTTGGGAGATGTGGCTCTGTTGGTGTGAGTCACTGTCACTGGAGGCAAGCTTTGGGAGTTGACAGAGTTGTCCTCTCCATTTCCTGTATGCTATTCAAACTCTGAGCTCCCGGCTTCCGCTCCCGCCCAAACAAACCCTTCCGTGAGCTGCCTTGCTTACGGTGTTTTATCACAATAGAAATGTAAGCAATAAACTGTTCGCAGGATATTTATACCTCCATCTATGCAATCTTACACTGGGTGTTTCCACATCGCTTTGAAGTGTCCGCAAACTCTCCGCTTGGGCATCCCAGTTCAATCACTTGGAGATCCAAGGTGGCCCAGGGAAAGCTACTCAATCTCCTCTCTCCTGTGCGAAGTGGATAAAATGCTGAATGAGCAGAATTTTCAGCAAAGAATCCTCAGCCCTTGGCAGGCCCTCTGCGTCCATCTTTGTCAGCCACACCTACCAGCTCAGGGTATCATTCATCCAGGAATGCAGCTGTATTTGTCAAAGCCAGTTGTGTGGCAGAGGTGTGGGACTCGCTCATACATGAGCACATGCATATGTATACACACGTGTACGCACATTTACGCTAAAAAGGAGTAATGTGTGATTCAAAGGAAAAAGGCATATGTATGTGCACATGCAAACTGACACACACACACTGGACTTTGTGAGTGTCATTAAAGCAAAAAATAAGTACCTTCTAAACTACATTCATTTCAACCCCAGCAATGTTTATTAGGTAGCAAGCTCCTCCCAGTTGGCTGAAGAATCACACTTCATTCAGAGTCTAAGTTATCTTGGGAGAGGGTCAAAATTGCATAATATGGTGCCAGCAATATACATAGTATCTTAAACATGCAGCACCCTATATGTATAAATACATAACTGTACACAGCATGGCGTGTGGGCATGGGTGTGTACATGTGTACACTTATACATATGTGCATGTATGTGCATACATGTGTGTCGTGTGTGCACTGGACACATGTGTGCATGTGTGTGATATGTGGGAGCAGGTGTGCACTTGTAGGAGCATGTACCTGAGTGATACATTCCCACATTTCTTCACCTTGTCTACTCCCTGGCTCAGCCTGCAGACTTCCACCGTCTACTAGGTCCAGGTTCTCATTTTAAACTCCAGTCAGAAAAAGCTCCTCAACATTGCCCTGCCTGGTGACCTGGCTTCTCAGAACCTAGAATCTGAGTGATGACGAGGCTGAATGGCCAAGAACAACGTTGTTGATACAGATGCCCTCCTCTGGCTTCTAAGGGTACTGCACACATGAGAACACACTCCCCACAAACACACTAATATTCATCTTTAAAAGTAAATAATTGTTTTGAGACAGGGTTTCTCTGTGTAACTCTAGCTGTCCAGGAACTCACATTATAAACCAGGCTGGCCTTGAACTCTCTAAGAGATCTGCCTGCCTCTGCCTCCATGGTGCTTGGGTTAAAGGCGTGTGCCACCACGCCAGGCAAAAGTAAATAAATTTGTAAAGAGCAAAATGAGAGAAGAAAACATCAAGAAATGGAGAAATGATTCCCTCCTACCGCAGTATAGGATAGACCCAAAGTGGACCTTCCACACCGTGTAACGGAGAAGGTTGTTGGAGAGAGGCTCTGACTGTGTGGCCAGGTCTCCAGAGACAACCAAGGCAGAGAGGCTCAGATCTGCCAATACCAAGTGGCCCTATGCGCTTAGGTCAATGTTCTTGTCTCTATTAGCTCCAAATGGGGTTAGGAACAGCTACATAAAGACTAAAAGCAAAGTTCCTGCCAGCTAGCAGCCGGAAGCTGATTTGGATCTGAATTTAATTTTGTCTGAAGGAAAGCGTATGGTGTTAATATAATCCAGTTTTGTAAAGCTGTCCTCATCACTCAGGGTGATACGGAAGACTGCTGGCTGGGCTGCCTGGTTTTTCCAAGGCACTGTGGTGCTTCTGCCGCATTGTTTGGGAGTTTGTATTACAAAAGTCTCACAGAAAGAGACAGGTAGTTGGATGCTGGTAACTTTGTGGAGGATGTGAGGAGATCACAGGGTGGGAAGGAGGAATGTAAAACATCTGACTTATTGAGTCTTCCTGGGCAGAAACCTCTCAGATGAATGACAACAATGGTCACAGATATGTTTCACCAAAATGTTTGTCTCAGGAGATAACACCGTGTTTTTCTAGATGAAAGGAAAACTCTTCACTTCAGATCTGAATTTGACTTGGTTGCCTTAGAAGTGTTTTGAGGGCCGACCTGGGCCTTGATACCTCCCCACTGAGTTCTGGGACTTTCTGAGAACAACCTTGGGGCTAGTTTGAGATGAAGCATTATTTTCTGCAATTACTGTTCCCTTCAAAGAAGGAAGCTTTTCTTTGCTGCTGATATATTATGCCCCAAAGTGCAGAGAATTAGCTGATCCACTGTTCCCTGTACTTTCTTCAAAGATAAGAAGAAAGTAGACAATGGCCCAGTGTGGAAGGGTTCTGGAAGGGTTCTGGGGCTCTTATACTTTCAAATACTTTTTTCTTACCACATATTAAAAAAGTAAATTGCAGTCTCCTGGGACACTGCCCCCTGCTTCTGCCATCATAGATATCTCTAAGTGACCACAGGAAAGAAAAGGTAGCTAGGTCCACAGAGTCCTCCTCAACATCACCTTCTCCAGTGCTTCCATGATTAGAAACATTTATAGCACATGCAGGCGAGAATATTTCCTGAGAATTCCTAAGCAGAACCTCAGCCATTGTGTCTGGAAACTGCTTTACCATCTAACTTGACAGATGAACTCGAGAAAACTTCTTGAGAAAGGACTTTTTCGGAGCGCTGTGCCTTAGGATTTATCATCAAGTCCGCAGTCCCTGTTGTAGAACCTGGTGCTCATGATGCCAGAACAGTGAGAGGCTAATCTTCAATATCTCCAAACTGAGGGCCAAGTGCCAGCCGTCGGCACCTCATCCTCCAGAAGAAAGAGAGCAGAGCTGAAGGCCCGCTTCACAGACAAAATGTAAGTCATGCGTGTGAGCACAAAATCCTTAATCCTGCCTGGGGTGATGGCTTTATGGGTAAAATGTTTGACGTACAGGCAGGAGAACCTGGCTTTCATCTCCAGAACATACCAAAGAAGCCAGGCATGGTAGCATGTACTTATAATCCCAGCACTTCAAAGGTAGAAACCAGAGGGCCCAGAGCTCTGTGCCTGGACAGTTTAGCCTTGTTACTGAATCCCAAGTCCTAGGTAAGGACCCTGTTTCAAAAACCAGGGTGAACATCTCCTGGGGAGCTATCCCAAAGCTGACTCCTGGCCTCCACTAGTGTGTGTATGCACCTGTGTGAGGAAACATACCATTCACACACCTGCATTGTGGTGGTTTGAACATGCTTGGCCCATAAGGAGTGGCACTGTTAGGAGGTGTGGCCTTGTTGAATGAAGGGTGTCCCTGTAGGGGTGGGCTTTGAGGTCTCCTCCTATGCTCAGACTCCAACCAGCCTTTGAATCAAGATGCAGAACTCTCTGCTCCTTCTCCAGCAGCATGCCTGCCTGGACATCACCATGCTGACTGCTATGATGATAGTGGGCTGAACCTCTGAACTGTAAGCCAGCCACATTAAACGGTTGCCTTTAAAAGAGTTGTCATGGTCATGGTGTCTCTTCACAGCAATGAAATCCTAACTAAGACATACATATACAGGAACACTCACAAATATCTATAGAAACACTCACACTTTGCACATTGGATACACACCTGTGTGTTTAGGAAAACTCACACGCCTACATGTACAGGGACACGCTCACACACTTGCATGCACGGGAACACTCACATACCTGCACGTTGTATGCACACACCCACATAATGATAATAACTGAAACCCCTACTCCTATAGCGAACCAACAACTACAACCTCTCCTCATTTCTACCAGTGGGAAAAAAAACAGTAACAAGTTAACAGCAGCTGTTACTTGGTAGAAATGACTCAAGTTCAGACCTGTCTCCAGCTGGATGTCACAGATTCTTCTCCAAGGTTGTCCCTCACCCCAGCAAACCCCCCTTAAAAAACACAGCTTGTTTCTTCCTGCTTCTAGATATGCAAACATTCCAGATGAACATTCTCAGTGTTGAAGATTAGACTTGATAGATATTAAAGCACAGCAAAAGACAGACTCCACCGCTAAGAATGCCAATGGTTAAAATACGGAGAGAACGTGTTAGATATGATAACATATCTATCCTCAGCTGCCCACGGAAGATATCTGGGAATGACTGTACTCTAATAAAGATGCGTGTATAGATAGGTTTATAATGTATGGACTGGTGATTTCTGGACATAAGGCAGATCCTAGAGCTCAAATGGACAGAATGTAAAGACAATCCTGGAGTAATATGTTTCTACAGAAAGTAAAAGAGAATTCAAACTAACACACGGGGCTAAGGTGAAAGACATAATTGAAACCCCACAATAAATGATGACACAGGAGACTGGTACCCGGACTCTACAACAAACCCATGAGCCAAACTGTTATAAGCAGATGAGTGGATGGATGGGAGAAGCCAGACAGCCTGCCTGGGAGTTATGTAGATGAAGTATAAGAATTCTAAAGCAAAGATGGATTAGAAAATTGTTCCTGGATGCTTGTGGTATAGAATGAAAGTAGGACAAGGAAAAGTGTTGTTCACTTAGCCTGGAAGCATCTCCCAGAAATGCTTGTTAATTGCAAAGGGAAATTTGACACCGTGACAGTGATGGAAGCTGGTAAACCGTCTTCAGGTGAAAAGTGTTAATTAAACATGTAAGCCGGGCGGTGGTGGTGCACGCCTTTAATCCCAGCACTTGGGAGGCAGAGGCAGGCGGATTTCTGAGTTCGAGGCCAGCCTGGTCTACAGAGTGAGTTCCAGGACAGCCCAGGCTATACAGAGAAACCCTGTCTCGAAAAACCAAAAATAAAATAAAATAAAATAAACATGTAACCCCCATGGGAAGAAACTCATACGGCTTCTCCTCCAGTAGTACATGGAGGGGGACACAACTCAATCTCCGGTCTTCTTACAGTGCTGGTCTAACAATAAGGAAACATTCAATAACACCAAACTGAGCGACGTTCTACGGGAAAACTGGCCTGTGCTCTTCTTGGGGGTCAAGGTCAAGAAGACAAAGGAGAGTCGAAACACTGGTTATAAAGAGGTCGTGTTTAAAGTTACAGTGACTGGGAAGTGTGACCTATGAGTCTGAGTCAGATCCTATACTAGGAAAGAACACCCATGAAGACTTGGACCACTGACGACTCATTCTGTGTCAGATGTCAATCATCTCAGGGTAAGAGATGAGGATGGGGTTCCTTCAGACTATGAACAAAAATATATAGGATTATGAAGTACAGAATCTCAAAGTTAACCCTGAAAAAATAGTGAGTGTGTGTGTGTGTGTGTGTGTGTGTGTACACGCCCATATGAGTGAGAGAGAGGAAAAGGAGGAAGAGAAGGAAGAGAAGGAGGACGAGGACAAAATCGAATAGGTAAGATGTAATAATTATCGGTGAATCTGGGTGAAGTCTTAGGTAATTTCTTCAACTGCTCTTATCAGTCTGCTGTATATGTAAATTTTTATCAAAGTAAAAACTCACAGTAAACAACTCATCCTACAGTGCCCAGGGGAAACCCCACCTCTCCTTACCCTCCCAATGAAAATAAAGCTAGAAATCACGGGGTCTTATTGCAGGATAAGAGGAGTTTTTTTTAATCTCTCCAGACACAGCCTGAAGCATGGACGGTTGACACGATTTATCCTTGTCCTCCAAAAAGAAAAAAGGGTTCAGGGAACGGGGGAGGGGACAAGAGAAGATAATGGAGGAGATACGATCAGAGACCATGACACATGTGTGAAACTGCAAATGGATACTTAAAAACTGAAAACTCTAAAACATAGACTTTCCAAGAAGCCATTATTCTTGGTCATTTAGTGAATTTATTATAATCCACGCCTCCAAAGATCTGAAAATGGATCTTGAAAATCCTTTAAACTTCTAGACTCTTATCCACATTCCCCACCATCCTTCTACCCCAGCTTCATGACTCTTTGACCTCTCAGTACACACATACGTACACACACACACATGTATACATGCACACACATACACACAAGCACACACATATACATGCACACAAACACACACACTGTGGCCAACTCATCTCCAGCTTCTTTCCCGCTCAAGTCTCAGCTCTGACACCCACTTCCATCCCTCATGATAACTGAGGTCCTTGGACTCATTCTTCTGAACACCCTAATCTCACCCTATGGTCACATTTATCTTTCTGGACTTATCTTGGTTTTTTGTTTGTTTGTTTGGTTGGTTGGTTGGTTTTTGGGTTTTTTTTGTTTTTGTTTGTTTATTTGTTTTTGTTTTGTCTGCCTCTCTGACCAAGCTTCGAGTTGATGGCGGCTGAGATCTGGGGCAAGTCTGAATGACAAATAATGAGTACAGTGGGTTAATCTGGGAAGATCAATGCCTCTTGCCAGGCTCTGTATTGGTTTCAGGTAATCTGTCTCAAAATCCTTTGGAAAGCAAGAACTACAGATGCCCCAGGCCCTCAGGGTGGGGCGGGTGTTGGGAATCCTGCTGGAAGGCATTTGAAGGTCAATATGTTAAAGGCTTCCTGGCACAAACCGGGCTGCAATGAACCTGGATGAGTTTCGTGGGATGAAGATGTGTCCTGTTCCTTGAGTCAATCTCCTCATCCCTTCCTTCTCTCTAGCCAACCCCTATGTAAAATACCCCCAAAATATCGCTCACTTGTATCCTGGAGTTTCCATTCATGACATCTGTTGAAGAATGACCTTTGCGGACTTTGCTTTCTAGTAGTACCTTTAAACAAACAAAAAGTAGAAAAATAAAATCACCAAAAACATTACACGCATGCTAGTTGAAGTAGGTTTTTTTTAATTTAAAAGTAGATACATTTTTTTAAACACACCTAGAAACTGCTACATAATGAGCTGTCAAAATGTTGCCAGTTGAAGAATTTGTCCTAAAACAGATCTATTTTATTTCTATTCTCAGGTATTTGTGTGTATGCACATACATGTGCGTGTGTGTGGCACATATATGTGTACAGGTGCCCATGAAGGACAGAGGGTATTGAATCTCCTCAGACAGTATTTCAGGTGGTTGTGATTCACATGACATGAGTGCTTGTGAAGGCCACCTGGCTACCTTGCTGACAGCCTCAGGTGCCATCCTTCTTGTAATGAGACAGGGTCCCTAACTGAGCTTGATTTCAAAAGTAGGCCATGTTGGCTGGCCAGAGATCATGGCTTCTAGGCATGGCCTCCACATGTGCAATGAACTCCTGTTCCTCTAAAATGGAAGCAAGAGCCCTTAAGCACTAAACCACCTCTCCATCCAACCACATAAAGAACAGTTTGACCAAGCTTTTATTTAAAAAAATAAAAAGAATGTTAAAAGACTCTTACTTTAATCTGAACTTTTATGCTTGTTGTGTGAAAATTGTCCATTTATATACCTGGGAAGCAAACAAAAGAAATTTACTTGCATTTATACATAATTAGGATTTACTGGGGGAATAATTAATTACACAGTGTATAAAGTTAGACACACACACACACACACACACACACGACAGCAATCAGAACAATTGGAGCTCATCAAGTAAAGTATTTACCTTGCAAGCATGAAGATCTGAGACTGATCCCTTAGAACCCACTTTAAGAAGAAACACATCGAATGTTTGTGATACCGTTGCTAGGGAGAAAAAAAACAGGCAGCTTCCTAGATTCCCTGTCCAGCAAGCTGAGCCTACTTCTGGACTCTAGGTCAATGAGAGACCCTGTCTCAAAACAAGGTAGACAGGACCTGACAATGATAGCCAAGGTTGCCAGCTGCTATGCACATGCTGGTACACACACACATACATACACACACACACTCACACACACACACACACACATACCCATGCACCAGCACACAAATTAGCTTGCCAAGTCTATTTTCCAGAAAAGATACTATAACTTTTTCATCTAGAAAGGCAGTTACTTTGGAATAAGCCAAATGCTTTATTCTAGACATAGGACAATTCTAGAGACAGTATTCTAGACCTACTCTAGAATAAGACAATTCTTGATACCCTTCTTGACATCCATGCCCTCAGTGCATCCATGAGGGGCGGGGTGTGGCTTATAAAGCCTCACACAGTGTGATCCTATCCCTGAGAAGGTTCTGCCTGTGCTTGCTGAAGGGAAGGCTACAGTTCTGCTTGTTTCTTCTCTCTGTCACCTCTGTCCTGAGACTGTAGTCAAGCAGTGAAAGCACGACTCCACATAGCACCTCTTAAACATCATGACTTCGCCATCATTACTTCAGGGTTCATGGAGTGAAAAGACAAAGAAATCAATGCGTACCCTCTTAAACACGAACACAAATTACCCTTAGGTTAATAATTCACTAGTTTACAGAGCCAAGGGAGACAAAAACAAGATCCCAAGTAAGTGAAATAAAGTGTGCGTGTGTATATATAAATAATTCATATTTTAATTAAAATTGCCTGTGGAACATCAAGGAAAACTAAAAATCAGCTTGACCAATGTACTTCTTTTATGATCTAAAAAAAAGCCAGAATTATTTGATATACTATTGCAGGGTTTTTTGAAGGTCCCCAATCGCATGTCACGTGACACAACCCGATGCCTGGTTCTATAATTAACTTTCAGTGTCAAGAGGAGGAAATGCCTTCCGAACAGCAGGTACTCAGTCGGTTTTACTGCATGAGGCGTAATGAGGGTTTTGGATTTAACAGTCTAATACTTGTTTTATTACCACGCTCAATTGTCCGTGCATCTTAGGATTCATGTTGTGTGCATCGGCTAAGTCATGTTTCTTTCATTAGCCGACGCAATTAATGTACATTGAGCCTTTAAGTGCTGTCCCTCCATGCTTTCTTCTTGTATAATTCAGTTAGCGATGATTAAAATAATTTTTCAATGGCGATGCCTCAGCTTAATGAAAAAATATACTTCAGCAATGTTAAGAAGCATTTGTAAACATTTTCGGGAAGATGTCGTTTGCTGTCGCACAGCGCTGTGGCAGATGGCTGTACAAAGCAGCTCATCCTCGACAACACAGAGAGACAGATCTTGGGAGAATTGGGACAAATGGGTAAAAGAATGGGAGAATGTAACGTCATGTCATAAGTAGCTTTTAGCCTCCCGCTTGAGGCGTTTGGTTAAGTATCGGATACCAGGTAGTGTTGATGACTAATGGCTTAGCCTTAAACCTTTAACTATTGAGCTCTTACTTACCCTGTGCTAGCCCCAGACTAACCGTCTTACTCACAGAGCTCCTTACTCAGTCATAGGAACAGTGAAACGCTCGGGCAGAGGGATGAAGTGATTTCTGCAACGATCCAGCTCAGGCTAGTTGTGGACCTGGAGGGTCTGTCCCACGCTCTGTTCCTTTACGTGGTGAATTTGACTTCCTGTCCCCGCTCCCTTGCGTTTTAGTCACCAACTCAGCGTAAATTATTGAGTTCCACCTGCTCCCTTTTCTCATCTGTAAAAGACGGAGCTGACGAGAGAAACCTGTGTCTCGGTGTGACTGGAAGGTCAAGTCCACCTGTGGTCACGTTCTGGGAAGCGCCCCTGGCGGTTCTGCGAGTATGGTGACAGTGGCGCTGCTCTCTGGCTATCAGGGGCTATGTTCTTTTCTGCTCCTGAATGAATTGTTTCATGATTTTATGCAGGATGTTATGCCGCGATGGTACCTGTTAGTAACTGAGCATGTGTGTAAGTGGTCTCAGGGATGACTGTCTTACATGCATTACTTATCATAATCAGAATCCAAGATTAGTTAACCTTCTGGATATCTTTTCTCATTTAACAAGCGATTATCCGATTTAATGTAGATTGGCAGAGCATTGATGGATCTATTTCCTAACTATATCTCACTCCCATCGGCTTGATGTGAAGATCCAGACACCAGCAGCAAGATGTGGTTAGATAAAGTAGCTCCCACACTGGGTACACGGTCTGGTGTTCCTCTTAATCCCTTGATCTGCAACGGAGAAATCTACCGTGAGCAGCTGCTCCCCTCCCTTGGGCCAGTGAGCTCCAAAGCTAACACTGCATTTATTACATACTGATTTCCGATTCTCCACTCCAGTCCCATCCCTCCCTGAGACTCAGTTCAAGTTTTCCCTCTCTAGCCTGAACTTCTTAAATCAGAGAGAAACAAAGCAACAACAACAGAACCACACACATTATCCCTTGAACAACTGTCCTTAATTTCCACTTAGTGAACCACTAGTTTTCAGCCACTGGGTTTCTTTCCAGACTCCTTTGCAGCTACATATGGCTAAGCTATGGTGGATGGTATATATACAGAAGCGCTGTGTCCTAAGAAGTATCCTCAAAGAGAGGTGAGCATGCTAGTCTTTACCCTGAATCCCAGTAACTGTAAAGACACCAGACATCCAGAACCATCCATCTCCAAACCTTGTTTATGTGAGAAGGGAATAAACCTAGGTTTTTACCTCATTGCATCTCATCTGAACACATCTTTCTCACTTGGCGATGTAGGTGCCTTTGGTACCTCTATCTCTTCTCTAGCACATGATCCCATTATAGCCAACCTCTGTACTGCTAAGGCTGTTTTCCAAGTGTGTATTCCTAAAGGCAAGAACTGCTAATTAAGCATGTACCATGTTGCCAGCTTCTGGGTAGATTTTGGATACACCTTTGAGGCTTAGATGTCACCTGTATCAGAATGTGCGGGAGAATATAGAGTACAGGTCCTGAGGTCACTTCCCTAGGACTGTCCTCTTCCACATGAGTAAGAAAGTCTTTGTTAGGCACAGGTTTATAGTGTGTGATGGGAACAGGGCACAGAGTTCCATGTCTGGGCTCCACACCCTCCACCTGTGCGCTTAGGAAGAAGGCCTTTACTATTTTGAGGGACCAACACTAGAGTCTTTGCTTCAGGGATTCAGCAGTTTGGCTGGGAAACTGTATAGTCTGAGATCATTCTGGTTGAGTACTTAGGAAGAGGAACTTGTGACTCTGGGGAAGAAAAGGGCCATGACTCTTCACAAGATCCTGACATCTGGACCGAGGCTATGGGTTATGACCATGGGAAGTCATGAGGCTTGGATAGGACCATTGGGAAACCACTGACCAAACTCTTATCCAGGATATCTTGGGGTTTCTAGAGGTTCGTGAGTGCCGATGGCAACAGTGATGTCCTCATGGATGTTTGCTTCTCTGCTTTATTTCTGTAGACCATGAGGACACGGAAGTCTCGCAGTGTTACTGGGTGAGGGTGATGGGGACAAGGAGACAGAGCATGCCAAATGAGGAGGCTGCACACAGTGAAGGGACACGGTGGCTGCAATGCTGGGTTCTGTGTCCTGCTTAAAGCTCATTATGCTTTTAAGCATAGAATTCTTTATCGCTATCTCATGCTTATAAGCATAGAATTGCTTTTCTGGATCTCAACTTCTTCGTATATAAAAAGGAAAGGTTCAGCGAGTTGCCTGATGGCCGCAGCTTTTTCATCTCAGAGACTCCTGAAGGAGTGAACATATTGAGAAATATGATTCAGAGAATGTACATGTGGAAACTAGAGCGCATGTGGCATTGGCTCCAGGGCAGGAGAAGTGTCAACATCACTGACACAATTGTTATGTTCATACACACTCTGCTCATAAATGTCAGCAAGCCCTGGACTAAGAGCAGTAAAGTCTTTAGTAGGGAATAGCACCTCCCCCCTCAAAAAAATCAACATTTAATTATTCGTTACTCTTGTCAGCTTTCTGAAGTATTTAACCTACTGGAGTTGGGACAATGGTCTCCTGTAGCAGTGTAGCTATCCCATAATATCCAGATGCTTCAGCTTCTTCTCTCGTGAATGCTCCAACTATTTCATAGACAGCCTGCAGTGCAAGTAATGGTCTGAGTGCCTATTAACTTGTTAAATTTCTGTCACATCAGTAAGGCAGCTCATTGGCATGATTCTAGAAGCACAATGCATCGTAAGTCCACTAATACTTTTCTGTGGGGCTGTAGCTCGCACATGGGCATGGGTCCTATTGAGCTGAGTTGTGGCTCCCGCATGTCTGTCACAGCTCAGGCAGCTCAGGGTGGGCAGAAGTCAGGGTATTTGACTGAGTTCACTCCATGGGGGTGGAGCTCTTGGGTTGAAGGTCTCCGGGCCAAGGCAGGTGGCCGGAGACTGGCTGGTCTCAGCCCTTGGGCTCCCAGGTGCCTCTGGGAGGCCGCAGAAGGACTGAGAGGGGGCATACAGGCTAGACCAGCCCACAGCCAAAAAGGGCAAGAGAGAGAGGCTCCGGCAGCACCCAAGGGGTGTATGAGACTCTTGGTCGAGGAGACTCGCTTGGCTGGGTCACAGCTGGCTCGGCTAGCTTGCTTGAGTTGGTGGGTCTCCGTGGCTGGAATGTAGAGAAGTTCTCCAGTGGAAGATTAGACGGCGGCTCATTGGTTGAAGGCCCCCTCCACAGTTCTCCATGGTGGGCCCCAAGTATGAGAGGAAGTCCATGATCTTAAAACATTTATTGTCATGGCAGAAAGTGGATGAAGCTGTACTCCATGTCCTCAGGGCGGTCCTGAGGTTAAATACTTTTTGTAAGTAGAAGGAGGGTCTGGGAAGGAATGCTTAATTGGCTATGTCCTCTGGCCTTTAGGTATCTCATTAATATGGAGATCCCTTGCGACTCTGTGGCCTGTAGTCACACCCTCTACCTGTGCTACCTGTGCTACCTGTGCTACCTGTGCTACCTGTGCTACCTGTGCTACCTGTGCTACCTGTGCTATGTGACCCAAATCTCTCTTTGGAAGGGGCTGTGGATAAGTGAAAAGAACCAGGGCCCAGGAGCAAAGCCGAACACCTACTATCCCATTAGGGTATCCCAGGTTCAAGACCTGTGCTCAACCAGGTACCAAGCTGCCTCTCACAGCTCACCACCCCACACTTTTCCAAAGGGCTGGAGACTTCTGCACACAGAGAGAATTGGGATCGACCATGGGTAATCCAGAAGGATGGAATTAACAGCGATTGGTGATGATCTGAGGGACAGAGGCACAGCTGTATGTTGTGCTTGTCGCACTCCATTCTCACATCTATCCTGATGTAATGCTGAGAACAGGGGGCAAAGGCATTCCCATCCCTGCCCCTGAGGAAAAGCGTTGCTGATGCTGACCAACAGACAGAAACTACTGCACCGACTGTGAGTACCGTTATCACTACTTGTGGAGAGACACACCTTGTGACAGAAACTACAATGAGCCCTTAACTGGCATCGCCTCATTTAAGCACATGATTTCCTGAAGGGTCATTTACAAATGAGAAGTCTGGGACTCACTGACATTGCTGACCTTGCCCAAGTCATACACTGGGGGTACATAACAAGTCCACGTCCATGTAGCCTCTAGCCCTTCACCACGAGCTGTCTTCTCTGACCATAGAAGCTCCTTGCTTTGGAGCAGGAGTCAAAGTACCCAAGTTGAGTTTCCACCAGCCCAGTGACACCACTCTGTACAACAAGTGAAATTGTGAAAATATCTCTGTGTGTGCCAACTATTCCAGTCCTAGGCGTATACCCTAAGGACTCCAGATGTTACACAAACACTCATATATCCATGTTGATTGCTGCTCTATTCATGAAAGCAAAGAGCAGCTGAAATGTCCAACAACAGCTAAAGAGATCACGCATGCGTGTGCTACAGATACACAGAGGGATGTTATTTAACTGCAAAGAAAATAAAATTTTCAGGAAAATTGATAGCCCCAAAACTCAGAGAGAAAGAAAGAAACCAACTGTCTTCCCCTATAGGTCAAACACATCCTGTTACATATATATATGTAAACAGATCTAAGTACGGGTAAAGTGTAAATGTCAAGAAAGGAGACTCAAAGAGAGTGATATTCCACATGAGGAGGAACGGAGGACGGATGGCAGGATGCATGGAAGAAGAGAGATGGGAGAAAGCCAGGAGGGCAGCCGAGGCTGAACAAGGAGGGAGGGGTAGGAACAAGATAGAGGCAGGAAAGCCACAAAACACACTTCATTAAAAATAAAATCCAATTTCTCTAAGAATGTCTAAAATGTTAAACACTAACTTAAACTGTAAAAGAAAATGCTTCTTAAAGAAGAAAGAACTGCGTTTATTGCTGCTGGTAAAGGGATTAACACAGATGCTCTGGGGAAAATGGAGATCTAGAACCTTTTAAGTGGGTTCATTTTGTCTTCTGTCCTCCTCCTCCTCCTCCTCCTCCTCCTCCTCCTCCCCCCCCCCCCCTTTTTAATGCCCTTTTTTTTTTTTTTTTATTAACAAACAAAGAAAGAGCTGGGTTTCATTTTGTCCTCTCATGACTCTTCTGCTTCCTTTCCTCATCCACTCTGTTGCCCCCTTCGGATCTCTTTCTTTTTTTTTTCCCAGATCTCTTTCTGTTTTAATACTACATGCAGTATGTTTCTCTTTTTTATTTTTTATCATGATTTTCTTTTTCCTTTAGGATTTCATGAAGGTGGACAATGAAATGTGCACGATCATATCCACTTCCATTTCCCTCTGCAAACACCCCCACACCCCAAACACATGCCCCTCCTACTTCAATTCCATGTTGTTTGTGCTGCTAGCGTATTAATCTCGATTAGCACAGAGCTAATCTGCAGGTTCTGTTTTTCTGGCAGAGCCAAAACACACAAAAAATAAATCTAGATTTTAATCTCTTTGAACGCGTGACCATTGTCTCATCTGTATGGAAATTCCTCATCCTATGTCAAGCCCTACAACCAGGAGAAGAGTTTTAACGCACAGAGCTAATGTAGCCCTGTGAAATCTCAACCAAGTGCATCTTAATGTCCACAGTGCCTCTTCTACTTGGGTTTGGTGTCATGGGATCAATGACCTTCTTCCTGTGAAATTTTCACTGTCATGTGTTCTTTGAACATAGCACTGAATTTTGTAAAGATAATTTCTTCCAAGTGTATAAAGAAGTTTGATAATACTGCCCCTACTCTTCCTGAGGCCCCCCCATTTCCCTCACTCCTGATGGTCTCACTCCTTCCCTGTCTCCTTCTGCCTTTATGTCATAGACACACTCGGATGATGCTATGTTTTCTTACAAAATTTAAGATTCACGACTGAGAAGAAACATTCAATATTTGCCTCTCTGAATCTGGATTTTTTTCCTTTCTATGGTGATCTTCCATTTCATTCTCCAGCAGACAATGGCGTATCGCTGTTCTTCATGGCTGAATGAGGCCCCCATTGTGGATTTATGCCATGCTTCCGTACTCAATTCACCTATTGGTGGACACTTAAGTAAATATACATGCAAAATCCTAAGCCTCCTGAATTCAATATTTAAAGAAGGTATTAATAGCTTGAATCTAAAATAAAGGCTGATATCATCTGGTTTGTTGAGAATCTTGTTAAAGCTGTGTCGATCTCATTAGCAACAGAACCTGGTCCACATTCCCTGCTTAGTAAGTATGCTAATGGAACTGGCTGTATTTTTTGAACCTGAAATCTGGGTGCAAGACCCAGCATTGCTAGGGAATATCAAGACCTCATATTTCCATCCTAGTGGGGGCAGCCACCAAAGGTACCTGGGAGTCCTTGTTCTCTCAATACACATGGGTTTCAAAGGACAGCTTCATATTTTCCTATAGATACAGCCGAAAGCGAAGAGAAGCCTTTGACGGCTGAGGTTAATTAAATAACCAAGTAGGTAGGGCAGAGGAGAACCTCAGAATGTAGCTTCGTAGTTCAAGAAATCAGCTCCTCATAATTTCAGTTTGAAGAGTCCACATCCAATTTTAACGGGAAGCCACATGTTGTGGTAAATTCTAGCTTTACATCTTATGGTTACTTACAGCCATTTCAGTTCACAGTGTATGGGCCTGCAGTTACCTATTTTTAGAATACCAAAAAGATAAGTTAACCCATCGTACACAGACACAGCAACTAGCTTTTGTTTAGGTTGATGAGGAGGCAGGGAATATGTTTAGTTAAACAAACTGGCGTGAGCCATGGCTTGAAAGTGTTGGCTTAGGCAAAAGCTGGTAGGCAAGTATTAAAGAAATCATTGAAATTCCAAAGTAATTTCCTTGTAGTCTGCCAACAGGCTCCATTCTCTTAATTCTACAGGCATTTGTCTCTGCAATAAAATGTTATAGACGGCGTTGTAAATCTCTCTCACCTATGAGAAGCCTCAATTATTTTCCACAATGTCTCAGAGTAGATTTTTGCAGTGGATGGAATGTGAAAAGCCGTTTTTTGTCCCCTCCCCCACAAGAATGAACCTTCCTCATCTGTACCGCGATGTCTGTAACCCTAACAAATTCAAGTAGATTCATTTCCCAAATCAATAATTATACCATGTTCAATGAAGCAGGGAGACCAGCTATCAAACGGTGTATTAGAGACAGTGTCACAAAGAAACCCAGTTGGCCTCCAGGTACAAGTTGGCTTAACAAAGATTTATTTCCTCTGACATCCAAAATCCCATCCCCAAAAATGTTTAATTTTCAAACGATCCTCACCCAAGGGACAGAGCAAATGAGGGAGGATGGTGGCTCACACCATCATGGAACTGAAATGTGTTGATAAAGGACCCACAATCCAGACAGCTCCGTAGAGCTCTGGGCACTAGGGAGAGTGGGCGCTAAGGAGCGCATGAGAGAGGGAGAGGGTCCTGAATGGAACAGACTGCTGGACAGGCTAAGAAGCTGAGAGGCTGGCTGAAGGAAGAGTGAATGAAGAGCCGAAAATCCGATCTGTCCCTATCTCCATCTCAGTTGATTCCCTAACAGGAAGTGCAGTGTAAGTTAAATTAGAAATAAAAACGGGAAATGTGGTTGGCACAGAAAAGGCTGACCGGAACCATCCATGGCTTTCTGGATGTTGGCATCTGACAGTTCATTGAAGTGGGACTTCTCAATATCATTGCTGGCTAGGAACTTAAAGGTGAGAAAAAACACGTATGCACAGGCACGCTCATGTGCACGCACAGGCACGCTCGCGTGCACGCACACACACACACACACACACGTATGCACACACAGAGAGAGAAATCAGATTTTTAATTATAAGGCTCTCATCCATTATCTATGATAATAGCAAGCAAACCTTCGGAAATATTTGGTACACACCACACCTCCATTATGCCTAATTATTTGGTGCCGAAGTGTCTAAGTATTTGTTAACCACTGTGTTTGTAACATCAACCTTTATAATTTATTGGCTTCATCCTCACGAATTGATTGTGCTTGCTTTGACATCTCCGAATACTCACGTACCCTGTGACTGATCATCAGGAAGTCGTCAGAATACACTAAGAAAAATTTAACGTGAAAGAAAAGAGTCTCCAAGAAGCCAAACCAATGCCGACAGACACGTGAGGAAGTTCTCTGCTTCATGAGACTAGAATCAGATGAGGGTAAAGCCAATATTTACCGTGTAAAACAAAGTTAAGAACTTTGAAGCAAATGAAAAGCATAGCTTAATGGGAAAGAAAAACTGAGGTCTAAAGATATTGTTCAGCTCCCAAGAGCTAACAGAATGGGAAACGAAATCTACTACAGAATTTTAAGTCATAAGGGATAATAATGTTCTGTCCAGTAGGATGTGTGCTACTTAATAACATAAAGAATCATAAAAAGATATATCATCCCTTCAGTTACAGAAGACATCTTCTTCTTCCCTAGCATAAGCATTTAGGGTCCGAAATTCACCCGTGGCATAGAATTATAAGGCTCTGTATTCTCAAAAACCCATTAGACACAACTACGTGCAAAATTAACAAAGGATCATCTCCAAGTTCAAGGAAGAGGATCAGGGGGTCAAAGGTCAGCTGCACTACATAGCAAGCTCAAAGCCAACCTGAACTACACAAAGAAAACAGTTGACTAGAAGAGCATACAGCTGTGACTTGGACAAGACAGATTCACAAGGTATAGAGCGATGTGGGAAGAGAAGGCAGACAGACAGACAGACAGACAGACACAGAGAGACAGACCAGAAAACTACTGGGAGCCAAAGACAAAGGAAGAGACTTCAAAAGAGTCAGAAAATGCACACTAACTTTTAAAAAGCCCTAGTAATGTTTACAACTGGCTTCTCCACAGTGATAAAAACCAGAAGGTAATTGAATTACATCTTTAAAAGAACATAGTAATTCACAGCCATAAATACACTAGGGGAGAGAATTCTCTCCGTGTGAATATAATCTGACAGCTTGACATTTTTTTCTTAGCTTAACAGTAAAGTAAGAAACCATTAAAGAAAGGAAGGTAGTAAGGAGAAATTAGATCCGATGCTATCAGAGGTATAAATTTATATTTTTATGTAAAAATAAGTACAACAAAAATTGGAAGCTATTACCTTTAACAGATGCATAGCTGATACAACCGAAAAACCGATTAGCCTACATTATTGTGTGCAAGGGTGTGTATACAACTCACACACAAACAAAACTAAGTGTTTAGTAACTATAAAAACTAGCAATGCTCATTAGTAGAAAAAAAAAGTTCTTCCAGAATGTTTCAGATATGCAATGGCCAGCATTTCTGATTTAAAAAAAAAACATATTATTTTCTGAAAAGGTTGCTAATAATTACTCCCTTTACATTGTTAGTATGAGTGTTAACTCCTGGTTTCTTTATGGAGAGCAACTGGATGGCATACAGAACATATATATATGTGTGTGTGTGTGTGTGTGTATATATATATGTATATACATATATATACATATATACATATATACATATACATACATACATACATACATATATATATCTTTTAGGATCAAATTTTGTTCCAGCAATTCCATTTCAAGGTAAACAAGAGATTCAACTCTTAACATTCATAACATTTTTATATGAGTAAGATTTGAGAAAAGCCCTTAAATTTTTAATAATAGAGGAATCGTTCAAATAGCAAAATGTGCAGTAAATATTAGGTGGTCACATGTGCTGTGAAATGAAAAAAATATAGACACAAGCCAGTGTGGCATTGCTGCACTTTTGTAAAGAAAATATTTTTAGAGTACACATCAAGCTATGTGAACTGTCATAGTATCTGATATGTTTATAAAAAGATAAAGAGAAGGAGAATATATTCTGTGGGTGTGTGGAGAGGTATGGGGGAAGGGGATGTCTCAGCGGGCCCATGCCGAAGCATCCCTTCCCGGTGAGGGACCAACCACATGATGTTATAGTATTGAATAGAGTTTATACAGGGCATGGGGAGGGGAGTTAAGAGGGTAGTGGAGGCAGAGAGAGGAAGAGAGAGAGAGAGTAGAGAAGTAGAGGCCGGCCATGAGCACGTGGAGAGAGGGGGAAGGGAAAGGGGAAGGGGCGAGGGGACAGAAGAACGAAGAGAGCAAGAGTGCAAGGAGAGGCAAGCAGCCCCTTTTATAGTGGGCAGGCCTACCTGGCTGTTGCCACGTAACTGTGGGGAGGAGCATACCTGGCTGTTGCCACGTAACTGTGGGGGTGGAGTTTAGACAGAATACTAACAGTATCTACCACCACAAGCTGTACATATGGAGTCCTTTTCTGGATTTATACATCTTTGTCTTTTCTTAATCTCAGTGACCTTTTAGGTTTAACAAAGTCTCAGAGGGACAGCGTAGCAAGCAAACCAGTTGGCTGTTGAAGGGTTTGGGAGCATCTTAGGCAGGGAAAACACTGGGACCAGGAAGATTCTTCAATGACTCTCTGCTCAAATCCCACAGTCCTGTGGGAAGGACACCTAGGAAGGCTCAGAAAGGACGTGGGTCTGTCTACTGTGTGAAAGGTTATTTCTCTGCTGTGGGGGGGCCGGGCCCCCGGCCCCCAATGAGCCAATTCAAACCAGATTAGATTATACCAAAGGCAGGTTTATTGAAAAGCTGCTCTCAGGTAAGTTCACTGGCCCCAGACCAGGGGAGTCGCCATGGGAAGCATGATAGGGGAGGGGTAAGAAAAAGAGAGAAA
>NW_021604786.1:4473223-4476445 GCF_004785775.1 Grammomys surdaster | reverse complement strand
TTATATAGGAAAGAGCCTCAGGGGGAAAGGGCAGCCCCAAGTGCACAAGAAAAGTGGCTGAACCGGCCAGGAAGCAGTCATCTTCCATAGTCTCCGCTGCAGTTCCTCCTGGTTCCAGAGCTGACTTGACCTCAGTGATGGATATGACCCGGATACTGTAAGCTGAAATAAAACCCTTTCTGGCTCCAGCAGCAACAAAAGGCAAACTAGGATGGTCACCAAGCAAGGTCCTCTCTTCACTCTTCCTTGAGAGAAGACGCTGAAGTAGCTCGCGTTTTCTTAAACATGGTCCATTCATCCCTCCCCACATCTAGGCAGCAGGATACCTTTGTACAGAAAAACAGCAAAGCCGAAGATTAAAGATTTCTTAACCAGGTCTCAGAAAATACAGTTTGCTCTCATTCTGACTGTGCTGATGTTATCTGTAGTATCGCGTTAGACAATATAGTTAAATCTGTGTCAAAACTCGGATTCAGAGGATTCAAGTCAAACAGCATTACCTCATACAAGTTTCTGTTGCCAGGATACCAACTTCCATTCCATATCTTAGTAGTGAAGCTGTTTTTTAAAAAGCCTTTAAAAAGAAAAAAAAAAGTGGTCATGCTGTCCCTCTGGGAGTCTGTTAAACCCAAAAGGTCACTGAGGTTAAGAGAAGACAAAGATATATAATTCCAGAAAAAGACTCCAGACATACAGCTTGTGGTAAATACCGTGATAGTTCTCACTACTTGACGTGTATTCTACAAATATATTTTTAACCTAAGTGCAGCCATGCTTGCTCGTTTATATATATTTTTTCCTTACAACATATTATTGTTTGGCCTCGGACTGGTACAAGGGACTGTGGTGCATATGTTACATATCAAAGAAGACCTGGCCTCCAGGTTCTCCCAGCATCCCTCAGTCCCTACCCGGCATGCTCCGCCCCCAACCCTAAACTTTCCAGTCCAGGGGCTGGGCCCCCCAGAGGTTCCTCCCTATATAATTCAGACGTTTTGGTCCCTCCCCCTCTCTTCTTCTTCTTCTCTTTTCTCTCTGTGTGCATGCCCATTCTCTCTTCCTTCCTCAAAACGACTCCTCTGTCTTCAATCCTTGAGACCAGTGAACTTGCCTGAGAGCAGCTTCCCAATAAACCTGCCTTTAATGTAATCTAATCTGGCTTGAATTGACTCGTTTCGCTGGCAGCTCTGAAACAACCTATCAATTATGGCTACCTTCTATTTATTGTATATTTTACCATCTGAATGATTCGTTTATTATTTAAGATTTTAAGGCATTTCTCAAGTCTTATTCACATAAAAAGTTTGTTAGGAATGTTAGAATTGAATCTTTTGTTTACTTTTTTGATTATTGGCTAAGAGTGCTTTCCTAGAAAGGAAATTACTGATGAAATAACATACACACATATATATATGGGACTGGTAAATTTTATTTTTAGAAGCTTGTAGTTGGTGGGTGTCTTTTTTTCTTCTCCTGTTACTGTGATAAACACCAAGGACAAAAGCAACTTGTAAGAGAAAACTGGCTCACAGTCTGAAGGTACACTCCCTCCATCGCGGTAGGGAAGTGAGGTCGCAGGAGCTTGAAGCAGCTGCGCACACCGAATCTACAACAGGAAGAAGAAAGAGGTGGATAAACATTAGGGCTCATCTCACTTTCTCCATTTGATAAGATCTAGGATTCTCCCACCCTGGGAATGGCGCCTCACACAGTTACAGTGGATCTTCCCACACCAATTAACATAATAAAGATAATCCTCCACCGGGGAGCCCAGAGGCTCTGTTCCAGGAGACCCTAGATTCTGCTGATTGGAAATGCTCTAACCAGCACAGCGGGGTGAGCCACAAGTGTAACCACTGTCCAAGACAACGTTTCTATCGGAAGAGAAACCACAAGTGTGGAACAACACAAGACATTCAAATCTACCTGCCTTGCCTCCACATGAAGTCCCCACAGGGTAGCAAGTGATGGAAGCTTCCAGACAGTGATAGCTATCCAGAGAACAATCATGAATTTTCACTAATTCTGGAGCTTCTTTCTAAATGAATAACTTCGCATTCAAATTTCCCTCGGCTGATCCCTTTCTGGAAAATTCTTCATACATATGGCTAGCCTACTGGCTGCTGTGTTACTAACTTCAATGCTTCTAGAAAGAGGCACATGTAAATAGATGTAAGGGTGTGAGGGCTGGAAGAAAGCAAGCAGGTTTTGGATGGGACCAGCCTCGTTTACTAACGCTTTAAAATGGAGAGCCAGGGACCTGTCAACTGCCCGGGGTGGGGGTAGTGGGGGCAAGAACAGTGTCCATGAAATCGGGGAGCTGTGGGCAAAGCAACGGAGACATGGAGAAGTGTCCAAGAGGAACCTCCAGGCACTCTCTAGCCCCAGGTGGAGGCCCAGCGGGCCCCCTTACTAGCCTTTTAGTAGACTGTCCCTCTGGCTCAAGCTGTGACAAATCAAGATTCTGTCCCTTGGACAGGTATGATGGTACATTCCTGAAATCCCAACACTTGGGAGATGGAGGCGGCAGGATCAGAAACTCAAAGTCATCTCAGCTACAAAGTAAGTTCAAGACCAGCCTGGTCTACGTGAGACTCAGTCTCAAAAAAAAAAAAAAAACAAACCCACCTTTTCTTTGTCTAACTCACCAAATTTTCTCTGTAAACCCTATCAATAGTTTCCAGCTTTTAAGTTATTACCAAACTGAAGTTATATCTACCTTAAAACAGACCATTTTCCTGTTGCTAAAAGCAAATCGAAATGCATAGCTCCTGTGGCGTAATAACCAATCTCAAGTTTGTATTCCAAAGCTTTTGTTCTTTCAGATATTTTGGGGCCTCGAATACAATCCACAGCGGAAGATCTTCTGTTGAGATTGGAAGATGAATAACCCCACAGCAGGGATTCCTTGAAACATGCTCTCAGGTTTGTCTGCTTCATTTTCTTACTAACTTCTGATAGATGGACTCCTTTTCTGGTCAGAATCCCAAACACTATTCTAGTGTTTCAAATGTCTGCGGGGTCTGAGGCTCTGTTTAACTATGTGACTCACAGAACTGAAGCTTGTATGCTTGTACTGTTGATGAAAGAACTCCTACAATATGTAACCCCAAAACTCAGTTACTCCAAAGAACCAGAGCATACTGGATGTTTTGGCATCACATGCAAACTGTGGATTCCTCAGAGATACACTGAGGATGTCGCTGTCAATACAGCAGCACA
>NW_021604786.1:4432488-4473123 GCF_004785775.1 Grammomys surdaster | reverse complement strand
CTCTCTCTCTCTCTCTCTCTCTCTCTCTCTCTCTCTCTCTCTCTCCTCTCTGTCTCTGTTTCCCTTCTCTCTCTTTTCTATTGTCTCTTCCCTCTTCTCTCTTTCTTTCTCTTCTCCTCTCTCTTCTTTGTCTCCTCTCTTCTCTCTCTCTCCTCTCTCCTCTTTCCTTTTTTTCTTTCTCCTCTCTTCTCTCTCTCTCCTCTCTATTCTCTCTCCTCTCTTCTCTGTCCTTTCTCTCTCCTTTCTCTCCTCTCTTCTCTCTCTCTCCTCTTTCCTCTTTCTTCTCTCTCCTCTCTTTCCTCTCTTCTTTTCTCCTTTCTCTCCTCTATCCTCTCTCTTCTCTGTCTCCTCCCTTCTCTCTCCACTCCTCTTCTCTCTCTTCTCTCTCTCCTCTCTTCTCTTTCCCTCACCCCCTTCTCAGACATGACCTTTCCAGAGTGAAAAGTCCACTCACACTCCATTGACCAGAAATGGTCAGGTAGCCTTGGTTAGGACGCATAGAAGAGCCAGCATAGATGGATGTTGAGCAGCAGCTGCCCTCAAACCAAGCCACCCCAAGAAAGAAGCATAGACTTGGCAAGTCATGTGTGCTGTGGGTCTGTGACACAACAGGTCACAGAGCAAACATCACAACCTAAGGAAATCCTCATGAAAGTGCTTCCTGTGAGAGACTGGGGCTCTGAGTTCCACATCTTACAAAAAAAAATCCCACAGAGGCATTTTTTTAAATTGAGTCTTCCCCTTCTCAAATGAGTCTTCTCAACTGTTGTGTCAAGTCAACATAAAATTATCTAGCATACTTGCCGCTCTCCATATCTGTTTTGTTTTTCTGGATATCTTGAGCCTCTCTCTTAAAGATTAAAGTTCACTACTTGTCCATCCATGAGGTAAACCAGGGCACAGAGTCAGAGACTGAGTGCAAATATGGAAATACATATTTGCATTCTTCAGCCTTTAATACACTTTGTTGCTACTCTCCCAATGTGGGCAGCAGTCATCTCCCTTTTAAAAATGATTCCTTGTGTCTGCTACTTGAAAGAGTGCAGAGTCTGGGCCCAGGGAACATTGGCAAGTTCTGAATCCCTGTGTTTCCTGATCGTACACTGAGAGAAACTCTGAAAACTGCAGACTCTGTAGGATAAAGCTGAGGCAATTAACAAATATTTAATTGTATCCTAACCAAACACAGTTATTAAGCTTTTAACTAACAATGGTAAAGAGTCCCTGGTGGTTTAGCAATAGAAGATGTGAAGACTCTAAAGGCTGTTGAAATCTCCATTCTTGCCATCCCAGAGGAATCACACTAAAGAATTATAAAGCTCTCATACCAGAGATAAGAGGAAGCCGTGAAATCCGAAGGAGCGGCCCTTTCCCTCAGATGGGCTCCGGTCCCTGGTGTTGACTGACCCCAGGATGGTTTCTACATGGTTTACCTGGAAAGCACCGCTTTCTTTATCCCTGGAGTCTACAGTGAGAAATCTAAACAAACTCTTAAATGTTGCATCACAGTGTCCTGAAAAATTCAAAACACCAAAGGATGTCATCCTACCAGTCCATCTGGGATGGTTAACTGTGATGATCAACACCAACAACTTGGCAAGACCTAGAATCACCTAGGGAAAAGGCTGCTTCCCATGCTTATGAGGGGTCATTTTGGTCAGGTTAGTTTAAATGGAAAACCCACCGTAAAAATTGGGTGTCGCCATTCCCTAGGCTCAAGTCTTGGAATGCATAGAGGGAAAGTGATCTGAACATCCCCTTCACCTCCCTCTGCCTCCAGAGTGTGGACACATGGTGACCAGCTGCTTCAGGTTTTTGCCAGGTAGTGTCCTCACTGTGGGACTTAGTACTCTAAAAACTGGAAGCCAAAATAAATGCTTCCTTTTTTAGGTTGTTGCTCTTGTAAAGTATTTTGTCACAGCAGTGAAACAAAGAATAAATACACTGTTCTTAGTTGCTCGCTCAAAATTAGGGATGAGCAAAAACCCTGATTTACCTGGAGTGACTCTCTTAGAGTTTTTGATCAATTTCAGAAGAGTAATGACTCACCTTTTAGTCAGTCTGTTAACTCAATCCGTGATAAGGTTAAGATGTAAAATTAGAATATAACCCTGCAGATGCTGGAGAGGAGGGTCTGTAGTTAAGAGCACTGGCTGCTCTTACAAAGAATCCTTGCTTAGTTCCCAGAACCCACAGAGGAACTCGTAAGCATCTGTAACTTTAGTTCCAGAGGATCTGACGCCCCCTTCTGGCCTCTTTGGTCACTGCACACACATGGGGTACATCCAGACATGTAAGCAAAAGCCTATACATATAGAACAGAAAATAAAACTTTGAAAAATAAAAATGTAACTCTTTTTTTTTCTTTTTGTGGTTTTTCGAGACAGGGTTTCTCTGTATAGTCCTGGCTGTCCTGGAACTCACTCTGTAGACCAGCCTGGCCTCAAACTCAGAAATCCGCCTGCCTCTGCCTCCCAAGTGCTGGGATTAAAGGCGTGTGCTACCACTTCCCTGCAAAAATGTAACTCTTAAAAGATTTGAAAACTGCAAAACTCCCTAATACTTATTTTCTATATTATATGATATGAATATAGTATTTATGACATTTATATTACATAATTAAATTTTTATATAATTCTACTTTGTATATAAATATAAATAACATAGAAGAATATTAAGAAATATATATATGAATATAAAAGAATATTAAGTTGAAACACCTACTGTGTTCATGGTGGTTCGAAAGTTTTGTTATGAATACAATAAATATGGAACTTGACTTACTACGTCATCCTTGATCTAAAGAACAGAAGAAATAGATTCTGAAAACTTGATGTCTCATTTTCTATATGAAGTCCAAGATTATTACTCCAATACTTACCTCTTCCTGCTAAAATATTACACTTTTGTCCTGCAGTTTTGCAAGAGCTCTATACGGAGCAGGATAAATACAGACCCCTGGGTCTTAAGACCCGATGGAGTGACCCAGAAGGGACCACGCGATTGCTCTAAACGGAGTTCACAGTTGTTCTCCCTCTCTCTCGATGCTTATCCTTGATTCTGTAGTAAACGCTTCCCACGGGGCTGGGGTGATGGTGCTCACTGTGCAGTGTGAAGGATAAAGTTCATCCACCTCGCCCACAGGAAATGCTCGGTGGGCGTGGAGATCCTCTTGGAACTCCAGCGTCATGCAAGGCTGGGGACAGGGGTCCCCAGAGCAAGAGACCTTGTTTCAGCATATAAAGTAGGGGACAACTGTGGAAGACACCCCATATCAACCTCAGGCTGCCACAGGGGCCCACATGCGCACACACATGAGTTTTTGCACACCCATGTGTGCCCGCGTACGTGTGAGCATGCACACCTCAAGTACACGTGAGAAAAAAGCAAACTTTTTCATAAAGACCCCTGCTGAGATGTCGTTGCTGCGCACTCATTTTCAAAGCTGCGTTTCATAGATACTCAAGATACTAAAGTGTATTCTTTAGGGGAAACACTTTCTAAACAGATTTAACCACAGCCTCTTGCTCAGCCCCCTCGAGGCATATACATACATGCACACATTTGCAAGACCGGTCCAGCCCATAAGTCACCAGATCTGCGCCTATAACACGAGTGATAAAAACTTGCTGAAAGAAGGCATTGACCCTTTCCCAGAATGCACTGCTTCTCCCTTCAACTACAGGGCATGCTAGTCCTGATGTTTCCCAACCAACAGCCAGGATGTAAGAGTGCTGTGGCGTTCGTTTTTATCTCTGCTCTACAAAGATGCAGGGAAATACCTCAGGAAAATCGATCAAATGTTATCTCTTCTTCGTTACACAGATACTTCATAAGAAGGTCTTGCTGATGTATCGTTTATAGATGGAAGAAGCACAGACTCTCCCCACCTACTCAATGTCAGTGCGCGTGTGTGTGTGTGTGTGTGTGTGCGCACGCGCACGCGCACACGCACACGTGTGTGTAGCACATGCTATACATGTGATGAACATCCCTCCTAAACAATGATGTTAAGTATCCATAAAAGTTGTGCATATAATCTTGGATCGTCGGGGCCTAATTTTGAGATTCATTACAGGTATACATGTACCTCTCATAGCTAACATAGTTTTGGGTTTTGTGGATTTATGTGATTTGTTTCCCCAATCTTAGCAAGCTACATCAAAGGGAAAGAGAGCTGCTGCCAATTCTGTAGGCTCCATTAAATTCTTTCTATGCAAAGCTGTGTCTCCAGAATGGCCTCCTCCACCTCCAGGAGAAACAGGGTTAGGAGCATTGGCAGAGAGAATCCTGTCCATTCATTGAGTGACCAACACCGCATGTGTTTTCCCAGTCAGTCTTCCATGGTCGTCTCTCTTGGTGCCCATGCTTAACTGTCCCTCCGAGTCTACTGAGAAGGTAGGACTTTTCGTTCCCACCAGATGTAAGATTCGTTCCCTGTATGATACGCCTCCTTAGTCCTATCCACGTACCTTGTCAATGAGACCCGCCCTGAACTAGACCAGTTAGAATAGTCCACCTTGAAACTGAGAAAGAGAAACTAAGCAAAAACCCAAGCCCTCCTTTCTAAGAAGATATAAGGCGGCCATTGCGCTATGCATCCTCCCACCAGTCTAAGAAACAGGGGTAAGTCATTCAGAGGTCCTTCTGAGTGGAGCCACAGGACGGACAGCAGAAGGGTGCAGTGACGGAAGGGTGAGGGGGTGGAGTTTGGAGAATGGCTCTCATGCGTTGGGAAGCACCCTAAACTCTCTCAGTACCCTTGTCACTCCGGTCAGTTGAGACATGTTATTCCGAAGAATTCCCTATCAGCTCCATTTTGCCAAACCTTGTCGATCTCAACAGAGATGTTATATAACCTAAACCCGAAAGCAGTACATTGAAGGATCCCGTGTCTGAGAGACACCGTTCCAAACGTGGTAAAATTCCAAACAGAAATGTGACCTGGAATATTTCATTGACATAGGTACTTCTTGTACACCCACTGTGCGCATTGGGCACCTACTGTGTGCAGTGCTTATGATACACCATACATAAAACATCTGGTTTGTCGGTTGAGGGAGGTAACAGACTGGGCCCAGAGGGTGTGTGAGAACCTCTTTAACTGGGTTAGCTAAACTGTGAAAGGAGGAAGTCAGACAGGGTTGCCTCCGTCTAAGGCCATCATTGCTACTGCACTAGAATTGGGATTTATCCTGGAGAAGCCTCTGCCTAGGTCTCGCCGTTGTCGGCCTTAGCCTCTCATTCCTGCCTCCGCCTCTGTATTACAGTTTTACTTTTCATTTCACCCAACTCAACTCGGAGCTTTATAATGACTTTAGCTGTTCAATATTTAATGAAGCAATTAATTAAATAACATTTATTATGCTGTGGGACAGTGGTTCTCATATTTTAGCATGTATCTGAATCACCAGGGGAGCTTGTTAAAACCTCCCGACACCCACCAACCCGGCGCCCGTCTTTCAGTGAGTTTGACATGAAAGTAGGAATTCTGTCTCCAACCATCTCCTCTGTTGGACCTCTTCTCCTGCTATGTGGCTGTACTTCAGAATAAACCACTCTGTGGGCTGGGCATAGGGGGTCAGGGGACTCCTCGAACTTCATGCTGGTAACAGAATAGAACCCTTGGTTTATCAGCTCCCCAGCTCTGAGTTTGGAGGAAACTTTTGAAGTGCTTTGAGACTCAGTTTTTCTATCTATGCATTGAAAAGAAAACATAGATACAATAACATGTAAATTATGGGGTTATTGAGGGCATTAAATTATATATATGTGTGTATATGTATATACGTGTATATGTATGCTATATGTATGTGTAGGTGTATGTGTGTGTGTGTGTGTGTGTGTGTGTATGTGTATCAAGCACCTGCTTGGGACTCTGCGGGAGTCTATCTGCCTCCTGTTGAGAGCAGCTAAGAGCAACTGGAGACAAACATTAGGTTATGTTAAATACCTTGGAAAATTCCAAGAAAGAAAACACACACTCCAGCCATTCATATACCGGGACTAGGGGGGCTGGAGTCTTGTTTCAGGATGTGTGATGTGTGAGTTGCACCCCACCATTACCTCAGTCACCCCAAAGTGGGGGAGAGAGAGGATGCTAAAGAAGCTAAAGAAAGACAATCATGGCTCTCAGAGATCCCCAGAAATCACCCCTTTGGGATAAGGGCTACTTTACCACCTGAACTGCCCTGTACCTCAACTCTTTCACATGGCGTCTATGCAGATTGTCTACCTGTCCTGTCGCTGTCCGTGGGTAGCCGCTTCCACTGACCTTCCCGACCAGGGTGACCACCTTAAATCAAGGGCTTGCTGGATCACAGCTGAGCTTAGCAATTTTAATGAGAAATCTGGTCCTGCTGGATTACTGTTCCTGGGCCACTTGTCAGCAATTCCTCAGGAAATTATTCAACCATCTCCAATTGCAAAGAAACAGATGGCATTGGGGGGGTGGGGGTGGGGAATACTTGGAAGTGTGCTTGTTGGTAAAAAGCAAATTCGAGGACACAAAGGCCAGCACCACTGCTAAACGGACTTTTCCCTCCAAAAGAATGGACTTGGGGTTGGGGGGTTGTTTTCTCTCCCTTTTGACCTTTGAACTGCCCCAATCAGGAGCTCACATATGCAGCAGAGACACAACAGTTGGACCTTTCAGGGGCAGTTAGTAGAGACACAGCTTGTTTTAATAAATGCAGAGCAACACTGACCAAATGTTCTCATGGAAAATCAAATTTAGAAATTTGTATTAATGTCCTGTTTTCTGACATCCCCCCCCCCAATATCCCTTTAACCAAAACTCTTGGATCACACTCTATTACGCCAACTGCCCATTAAGAAAGGCTGAATTATTATAAAAATTATCACGGCACCTGAGAAAATAACAGTATAACCCTCATGAATATTAAACCTTTTCATAATGATCAGTGTTATTACCATGAATACTAAATGTTATGAATTCATTGCAAATTCAGAACGCTTCGTGTGAGAACTTGGCCCATAACCAAGAAGTCTGAATCGCACTTGGCAAATGTTAGACTCGATTTTAGTTCCAAAACTAAGGAGAAGAAAATGGATAAAAATTGACCTTCAGTTTCAGGGGAGAGGGCAAAGGGTTCTGGGACTCTTGGAGAGAGGGGGGAGTGGGAGGGGGACGGAGAGGGAGAGGGAGAGGGAGAGAGAGACATTTGAAAATTGCAGTTTTCAAATATTTTGTGTGAGTGCTGTAATCTCCTTCCAGGGTTCCCCTTACTGCATGACTTAGACGAACGTTGGAAGAAAATTAGGAAAGAGAAGCGTTAGTCTGTGAGAGGATACACATAGCGTTAACTTTGAGAAATGAGTTCTGCAGTTTACCACGAAGTGCTTCCGCCTTGAGAAGAAACCGGCAGGAAGAAACAAGGGAGAACGGAGTTGACTCAGAGAAAGCCGGGTTCTCCCTCACTAAAGCTGCCACAAAACAGTTTTGCCTCGATCCTGGAATCCACAGCCACAAATAGGTCAGCGGAGGAGGAGCGGGTACCATCTAGCAGAGCTTTGGCCACGTGCTTCTAGAGTCAGGTGACATCCAGGAAAATCGGGACATTCCAAGCGCAGAATACCGGGCAGAGGCTCCGCAAATCACAGCAGCCAGCAGATCGCGTTGGGAAGCTCTCCTGGGGCTTGCAGTGACAGTCTTCTGGGAAAAAAAAAAAATCACAAGCAAAGCCTGTCGGTATCAAGTGTGTCCTCTTAATTAAAAGCACTTAGCACTGAGACCATCTCGCAATTTTTAACATTTTTTTATTTATTACTTATTTTTTATTTACATGTGTCTGGATCTAAATGATGGTTTTGGCTTTACGAAATGCCTTTTTAAAACTCCATAGTTATCCAAGAACCTGGCATCCTCTAGAGACTCAGAGGCTAACCAGTATAGAATTTAGGTGCTTTCGTCTTATTCCAACTAGCACTTGAAGTTTCCGTTACAGTTCCCTGAAATATCTGTAAAAATTAGAAAGAGCTTTGACTGATGGCCACATTTTAAGCATCTCATAATTTTCTTAAGTTTTCCCACAGTCCTCGGCCATATTTCTTTAACGTGGCGGAGAACAGGGGACAGATGCTGATCTGGCCTCTGGGAGTTTCTGTGAACTTGGAGGATGGCATAGAAACTGTGAAACAGCAGGCTTTAACCAAACAGAACATCAATCAGTGCAAAGCAGTAAAGAGTACCGCCTGGAATCCATTCAGAACGTCCTTGGGGCAGAGTCCAAGAGCTGTTTCTTTCCCTCGGAATTTTAAATCTCATAAGTAATGCCTGACATTCCTCCAGTAATTTCTTAAACTACAGGACCATGGCAAAACAGTGGGACTTTCAAGAATTACTCAGCTAGTAACCCGTGTGGGGGAAGGGTTGGATTCCTTGGAATAATGACTCTGTGCTATAAAGCCACCGAGTTTCATCAGCACCCTCTGAATCTTCCTCTTGGTTCCAACAGTACTTTCCGTTGGGAATTACAGCCTCTGCGTCTGAGAGTCCCTGAGCAGAAGTTCAAACTAAAACTTCCAGCAGGTTCCTGGAGAATCATGAGCAATGGTTTTTGTTACGATAACATGATTTATTTAGTTATTTGGGCCAGTTGAGCTTGCCATGACAGGCATGAGGAGGTCGGAGGATGACCTTCACGACTCTTCTCCCCTTCTACTGTGTGGATTGAAGGACTGAACTCAGATTGTCAGGCTTGGTGGCAGTGCCTTTACCTGGTAAGCCAGCTCCCAGGCCCCACGAATAGTATTTTTATGCTTAAAACTAGATCTTAGTTATTTATGAAGGCTATGTGAAGTTTTAAAATGGTATCACAGGGAACGAAGAATTATGAGTTTCCAATGTACATAAATGCAAGATAAGAGATATGATAGAAAGAAGAGGAAGAAGAAGAAGAAGAGGAAGAGGAGAGAGAAGGAAAAGAAGAGGGTGAGTCAAGAAAAAAAAGATGTGCTTTTTAAGCTCTGGTTTCTGTACACAGAGTGTGGTAGGGTGACTTTTCTACCTCCATGCTGTATTTGTTAAATGGGGCAACTACACACCTTGCAGGGTTTTGTGAAGTTTGAGTAATAATAATAATAATGATAATAACAATAATAATAATAGAAAAATATTTGTAAAGCTGTTTGTATATGGCTGACATAAAAATTTAGCTTAAGAAGGGCTGGGGATTCCGCTAAGCAGTTAAAAGTATAATCTACTCTTGCAGAGGAACCGAGTTCAGTTCACAGCATTCATGTCAGACAGCTCAGTCAGTAACTGTCTGAACGTCAGCTTCCGTCAGACTTTTTCTGGCCTTTGTGAGTACACAGGTACATACATGCATACACACAGAGACATGAATGAAATAATAGATAATTATAAATAAGAAATAATAAATAGTAATAAAATATAATACATACAAACAATAAAGATTTAAAAGTAAATAATAATAATTTTTTTAATTGAGTTAAAAAGAGACTCATTTTCCCTAGGATAAAAACATGCTTCTACATATGTCATTTCTCTCTGTACCAGGAGAGACAGGGCAACCAGCCATCACTGGTACTCCTCATATAAAATTCATCATTAAACAGAACCATTAGGGATTTAGGTGATGGCTCCGAGGGTAAGATGCTTGCTGCGCATGCGTACACTTACCTATGTTCAGCTCCTCAGCACCACGTCAGACATCCTACCCTGCATAGTAAGTCTCAGGGCAGCCAGGACTAACTAGCGAGACGCTGTCTCAAAAATGGTATATATATTTAATGCACAGTGTAGAAATGTTTTGTTCAAGACCTAAAACTGAGTATTGAAAACGAACCAACGGCTTAAAGGTGCTAAAAAGAAAGCAGACTATGGTGCGATACAATGCAAAAGGGGTAGAAGACAGAAGCTAGTGTGTCTGTGGGAAGATGGTCCCAGGCATCCTTGCCCAAAGAACACGTGGCAAAGTTTTGCTCTGTCCAAAAAGACTCAAGATGAGACGGGCACTAAGCGTTCACAAGAAAGCCCTGGTTTGCCAAGACAGACCCTGCAGCGTCCTGCCCGGGTTAGCATGCCCAGACCTTCACATTGTCGAGAATATGGAAGAAAGGAAACCGGGGGTGAAAGACAGAGAAAGAAATTTTGCAAAGAGAAGATCTTAAGTGGTGCTAACAAGTCACTTCTCAGGGTCAGATTTTTAAAATGATGTGCCTACCTTTAAAAAAAAAAAAAAAACAGAATTGATCATGAGTAAGAATTACACCCGTTCCTGCCTCTGTTGGAAGGAGATGACAGTTAGCATATTATGCTGGCAGGCAGGTTTCAGACTGCCACATTCCCTGGCTTAACAGAAAACTTCCTTTGACCATCATGAGCACTTGAGTGTGCTGTCGTGGATAACATGAGTTTTTTAACCTACCTGGTAGGCTTATGAACAACGCTTTTAGAGGATCTATCATAGAAATAGGACGCCACCCCCCCCCCCATACCTTTCTTTGCTAATAAAATGAAGAATCTCACAGTGGTTTTAGGTGGCTTCTTTTTTTAAGATTTATTCATTTTATGTTTCTGAGAGTACACTGTTGCTGTCTTCAGACACACCAGAAGAGAGCATTGGATCCCACTACAGATGGTTGTGAGCCACCATGTGGTTGCTGGGAATTGAACTCAAGCCCTCTGCAAGAGCAGTCAGTGCTCTTAACCACTGCGCCATCTCTCCAGCCCTCAGGTTGCTTCTTGACCAGAAGATCTAGGTAAGAAAGGAGCGAGATCGTGGCTCTGAAACCCTGGTCTAATTTGAACTATCGCTCCATCATTAAACAAAAAAAAAAAATTTTGAAATTTTACTGGAGTCTGACTCCTTAGGCTTTCTGCATTCTTTTCTATTACAAACAATTTTGCAGAGACTGTAAATACAAACGTATCTGGTTGTTGTCTGCACTGGTTCCAGAAGGGTTAGCTGGGAGTCACGTGACCACATCTGGGCATGACCGTGCGTCTTTTGAAAATTGTTCCCATCAGTTCCAATACCTGGAAGGAGGGGGCATGGACAGAGTGGTTTGTTTTAATGAGCATGTACTTTCCCGTTTTTAAAAATCAAACCCTTTTACTCCTATAGTTTCCATTAGTAAGATGTCCTCCCAAGGTTTGACAATGGCGTGCTGCCTAAGACCGGTGTAAAACTTCTCCGCAAAACTGAGGCCGCACGGGAACAGATGCTTGACGAACCTGCTTGTACTTTACAGGCCTTGATCTTATGCAGGCAATTACATGTCTTTCTCTCTAAATTCTGATCGTTTTCACTTACTAAGTGATGCGTCTACAAGAAGGAGATTATTAGTTGAATGTTGATGAATCTTATGAATAAATAAATATGCAACAATAATATATTAAGGCATCGTTAAAATATGATAGAAAGGCGTGGTATATCACATACTTAATGGCATATAAAAAAAAACCTGGTAGAATGCTGGCATGACACAGACTCTCAGAAAGTACATGAAGAGTATACTGACACCAGAAAATGCCCATTTGGTGCATGAGCTGCCTTTTGTAAATAGAACTGCCATGCATTCTGGAAGAAACCATTTTATTTTAACACAATGGCCGTTAGCTGCTTTGGGGCTGCATGGCCAGACAGACACATCACATTACTGGGAAAGAGCTCAGAATAGCAAGACATGGAAGCAGCGTAGATCTGTGTTCTATTCCTAGCATTCATGTAGATGAGCCTACAACCTCCTGCATTTACAGCTCCAGGCTATTTAGTGTCCACCAAAAGACAAATGGATAAAGAAAATGTGGAACAGACACACAAGTGGATTTTATTCAACCACAAAGAAAAATGAAATCCCGACAGTTTTAGGAACATGGATAGGACTGAAAAGTATGGTAAGCAAAAACTTTGAATGCCAAATATCACGTGTTCTCTCTCATATGTGGGCATATATTTATATTAATTTGGGTTGGGTAGACATAGGTCAAAACAAGGGGACCATGAGGAGACTGGAGAGATGGCTCAGTGATAGAGAGTCCTTGCTGCTCTTCCAGCAAATCTGTGTTCTATTCCTAGCATTCATGTAGATGAGCCTACAACCTCCTGCATTTACAGCTCCAGGCTATTTAGTGCCCTCTTCTGGCCACTATTGGTACCTGCACTCATATGCACAGACACACACACACACACGCACACACACACACACACAGAGACACACACAGAGAGACACACACATTTGTGTGTGCCCACACAAATTAAAAATAAAATGAATCTTTTAAAAAGTGTAAAAATTTTAGAAAAAATAAGAGGGACCAGGAGAGGAGTAAAGATGAACTTAAGAGAAGAAGAAGAAAAAATAAAAGAAAGCAATAGAATGCATACAACACAAAAGCAAAAGGGAGCAGACCATGAGTAGTTTTGTCTCTGTTTTTTTAAAAAAATTACATTAAATGTTTCTAGTTTGTTTAAAATATCTCAATTCAAAAACAACAGAAGTATGTCCTCACCTAACTTTCCTATCAAGATTTGTTTATTGCTAAATAAGTCACGTTGAGATCCATTTATAGAAATAAATCTGATCGTAAATATATCAAAAAGTCTGCAATAGCATTTGAGCAGTAGGATGGAGGCAATTTCACCATTGCACCATTTCTCAGACCTTCTTCGATAACCATGTGCTATTTCTTAAATTTGTCTATATTTAGAGTCTAGGATGCCAGAAGTGGTAGGTGTAGTATGTATAGCATCAGTAACTAAACCTTTTATCTTGTTTTATCCAGACATAAACTTTTGTGATGATTACAGTCAATTCTGCATGAACATGAGCCATCCTGTGTCTTGTCATTGATAAGTTAACCATCAGAAGACTCCACGGATCTGCATCCAAAGGGAGTCAATTCAAAGGTTTGACTGAGCTATCAATTATCTAGACAGAGACATGGAAGCTAATCCACAGCTAGAATAAAAATACCTAATGTAGGTGCTGGGATCCAAACTCTGGCCCTCTGTAAGAGAAATGTGTGCTCTTAATCACTGAGCCTTTTCTCCAGCCCCCAAAGCATGGCTTTTAACTATCTGTAATGGCTTGCCCCTTATGGGTTGATATTGGTGCCTAGAGGAACAGACATTTCTGTCTCGGCAGCACATCTATGGCAGAGGATAAAAGCTAAAAAAGAAAATTCAAACACTGCTTCATTGAATTAAAAAAAAACACTCATTATCTCTTCAGCTTTCTTCTGTAGGGAGAGTCGCTGACAGTATATCACTGCCTCAAATCACAAGCTCTGGTGCTAAGATGGGTTCTGATGAAACTCTAGGCTGCATATTACAAGGGGTACACCTTGATTGTGAAGCCCTGGCTTGCTAAGCTGACTAGAGGTGATCTGGTTTTGCTGCTATTTTTATTTTGGCCCTGGGAGGATGGTTTTTCAAAAGCAAACAGTGTGTCATAAATTTCCTCTTCATTATGGGGGCTATGGGTTTCTGCTCTGTAAACCTGCTGGCACTAAAACAATCTGGGATGTGCCTCAGAATAAACCAAGGGCAATAAGGTGAACAAATCAGTCTTTGGGAGACCCTTTGGGATCTCAGAATTCTGAGGTCTTGGCATCTGCTAATCCACAAAGAGAATTATTTCAGAGAAAACAGGCCTCTCTGCTTTGCTGCGGATCTTTTTCAATGTATGTCTTGATGTGTATCTGTTTGTTCACCCTGAATGAAAGTCATCCTCATAAGTTAGAAAGAAAGAAAGAAAGAAAGAAAGAAAGAAAGAAAGAAAGAAAGAAAGAAAGAAAGGAAGGAAGGAAGACAGAGAGAGAGGGAGAGAGAGAGAGAGAGAGAGAGAGAGAGAGAGAGAGAGAGAGAGAGGAAGAAAAGGAAGGAAGGAAGGAAGGAAGGAAGGAAGGAAGGAAGGAAGGAAGGAAGGAAGGAAGGAAGGAAGAGATGGGCTGGAAAGATGGCTTGGTGCTTAAGAGTTCTCCCAGAGGAATTCCAGAACTTACACTGTGACTCATAACCATCTGTAACTTCAGTTCCAAGGAGATCTAATGCTGCCTTCTGGCCTCCATGGGCTCTGTATGCTCATAATGTAAAGATATACATACAAGTAAAACACCCATATACATAAAATATTTTTTTAAAAAATGCTAAATCTTTTGGCAGAAGAGCTTAGATACAAACTTTTAATCCCAGAACTCAGGAGGCAGAGGCAGGGGGAATCTCTGTGAGTTCAAGACAAGTCTGTTCTGCATAGTGAGTTCCAGGGCAGCCAGAGCTGTATAAAGAGGTCCTGTCTCAAAACATGCACACAAATAATAATAATAAGAATAATAAATAATAAGAATAAGAATAATAATTTTTTTTCCAAAGGGGAGCAGGTTTATTCAGGACAGAGGGCAAAGGTAGGGAGAGAAACGGGAGGAGATAATGGAGAAAGAGGAGAGAGAGAGGAGAGAAGTGGAGGCCGGCCATGACCACGTGGAGAGATGGGGAAGGGAAGGGAGGAAGGGCGAGGAGAAGCTAGAGGCAAGAGAGTAAGAGAGAGAGGAGGAGGCAAGCAGCCTCTTTTATAGTGGGCAGGCCTACCTGGCTGTTGCCAGGTAACTGTGGGGAGGAGCATACCTGGGTTTTGCCAGATAACTGTGGAGGTGGAGTTTAGACAGAATACTAGCATTCCCATGTTTTGGTTTAATTAAAAAGAAAAATTAGAAAGAGGTGACAGCGAAGCAGGAATAGGGTCATTGTGAAATCTGGCTACTTCCTGCTGGCATTGGGGGTTACATGTCTTTAGGGGGAACCTAGAAGAATGGGTATGGGGGTTGTTTGTCTGGGCTTAGGAGAGCTGGCTGTTTCCTGCTGTTCAGGGTCTATGGAGTGAGCCATCTGAGAATAGGTCAGAAGAAACAGGTCCAGTAGAAGCAGCTGTGTGTGTGACAGGAGATGGAGCATCTGGAGGTTGTTTCTCTGGAGCTGTTTTGGATGTGCCTGGACTTGACAAGATCTGGATGGCATCTATTTGGTCCATGAGAGGTAGATCTGAGTGGGTTTTCTGTAGCTTATAAGTTTACAAAAAAAGATAACAGCATGAGTTAACAACACGAGCAGTCTTTAAGAAAATAATAATAATAATAATAATTTTTAAGAAAGAAAAGAGTAGATGGCTTTTAAGGACTATTTGTAGAGAAATGGGCAATTTTCTCTCTCCTTTAATTCTGGAAAACTTTAGAAACCATTTGCATCCTTTCTAAGCATCTCCATTCCTAGCAAATAAGCAGGATTTGCGGTCTGCTCTTAAGATGCGATTGAAATTTTCGAGCTTGTCACTTGAGGGCAGGAGATCAAACCTGCGATGCTGGCCCCTGGGGAATTTGAATCAGTAAATTCCAAATGCAATCAAACCCTTATTGTAAGTCAGTATTACCCATTCTTAAGAAGACGATTCTCTTTCTTCATACAGGGATAGTAATGATGTCATCGGGGATGGTAATGATGTCATCAGGATAGTAATGATGTCATCAGGGATAGCAATGATGTCATCAGGGGTGGTAATGATGTCATCAGGGAAGAAGACATTCATCATTCTCTGGGTCTCAACTAGACACAACGGAAGCTGAGCCAGCCCAGCCAGCAATGCACATCCACCCTTCAGTGGGAACACTGAATATTAGCATATCCTAGAGGAGACCAGAATTAAGTTTTCATGTGAAAGCCACTGCACACAGACCTGGAAGGATTCAGAATTTGTCACTGTGCCTGACTGGCAGCCAGTCAACACCTGCCTTGGATACCGCACCAAACTCAGTGTCTGCTCATAGCGCCTTGAGATCTGCAGACTCGACTTGATCCCATTTGAAGGACCACCGGCTTGTTACTAGGTATGCTTTCATTTTCAGCAAACTATGGGAAATAAAAATATCCAGGAGATTTAAAAAACAAACAAATAACAATAACAAAAAGAGAATCTCAAAAGTGGGCCTTGTGGTCTCTGCCCATGTAAGAACTGCCAGAGGAACTCTGGCCTCAGCTCTGCTGAACCCCTATCTCCAGTGCTCTAGCCTCTTAGTAAGGGGGCACCCCTGAAGAACTTTCCATCCTTAAGAAGGGGCACTTAGGACAAAATATTAGCTGTGTTTATTAGCAATAAAGACCCTGGCTGCTCCCTGCCTCTGAAACAGATTCTCTTCCTTCCCATAGAGAATCTCCATAATTGATTTAAGCTTTTTGAGGCCCAATTTTTTCTTTTTTAAAATTTTAAAAACAATGTATTTATTTCTATTTTATGTACATTGGTGTACTGCCTGCTTGTATATGTATGTAAGGGTGTCAAGTCCCCTGGAACTGGAGTTACAGACAGTTGGGAGCGGCCATGTGGGTGCTGGGAATTGAACCCAGGTCCTTTGGAAGAGCGCTCAATGCTCTTAATCACTGAGCCTTCTCTTCAGCCCTAGTCTTATTTCTTTTCTTTTTAAGATTTATTTATTTATTTTATATATGTATGAGCACACTATTACTGTCTTCATGCAAACCAGAAGAGGGCATCAGATCCCATTACAGATGGTTGTGAGCCACCATGTGGTTGCTGGGAATTGCACTCAGGATCTCTGAAAGAGCGGTCAGTGCTCTTAACCACTGAGCCATCTCTCCAGTCCCCCTAGTCTTATTTCTTAACTACCTGGTGTCTTCCATAACACCTAATAAAACACAGCTATTAGATTTATGCACATCTACTATTCATGCATGTATATCTTGTTAGATTGATGTTATTTTATAAAGTAATAACAAAATTCTTGATTTTACCGTGTTGCTAATAAATCATGTTAACTAGCATGATGAGAAAAGTTTTCAATATGCGTGCCACCATGTCTTCCCAAGCAGGCGCTTCTTGTGACAATAGAAAGCAGAGAGGTGAAGTCTTACGGTGCCTTGATGTCCACTTGTACAGATACAGTCAGAGGAGAGTAAATTATAAATGACCAGATCATTCCAATAACTGAAATTTTCCCTGTGAGCATCAGGTCCTGAGCACAAATCAGACAGATGCAAATATTATAAGTCGCACGGCACAGACATCTGTGTGTTATACATATTGTAATATATGTGTCTACAAACGTGTCTGTCTGTACTCCGAATAGGTCTGGATGTAACTTTTCCCTCTGCATTCAAAATGGATGTTACTGAGTGTGACTGTCACTTGATCATCCACGACCCTCGTCAGGAGGCTGTCTATAGGTGGCACTGGGTGCTGGGACTTCACCGGTCACTCGGGTTGCCTTCTTATACATTTTAGAATCATTTCTCGTTCAGCTGCTCAGCACTGTTTCACGGTGAAGATTCTAGAACTCTGCAACGTCCTGTTCTCAATCACTAGCTTTCAAGGATTTTATTTATTTTGCACGACACTCTGTGTTTATGTATGTGTATGGGTCTATGTATATATGTGTTCATGTGTGTGTGTGAGTCTATGTAAGTGTGTGTGTCTGTGTGTATATGTACATATGTGTGTCCATGTTCGTGTGTGTATGAATCTATGTATGTATGTGTTCATGAGTCTATGTGTGTGTGTCTATGTGTATATATACATATGTGTGTATGTGTGTATGGTGTACCAGTCTATGTATGTGTTCATATGTGTGCATGAGTCTATGTGTGTCTATGTATACATGTACATATGTGTGTACATATATATATATATATATATATACACACATATACACATATATATATATGAATCTATATATACGTGTGCCTGTCTGTCATGACTACAGGTCAGCACTGGACTCTCCTGCGAACAAAGCACAGGCGCTTTAGTGACTGGGTTCGTGACTGGGCTCTGTTGTTCAGCGTTTTTACACTTCCCCTGGCTTCTCACTGAGTCCCAAGTTAAGCAGCTGCCTTACCAATGAGAAGTTAAGGCCCAGTGCAGCACAGCGTTCTCCTCAAATGAAGACTTAAGGCAGCAGGCCAAGTGTCAAGACCAACCAACCTCTCCCCATCTCCCAGACCTCCCGGTCTTGGTGTGCCACATCAACACAAAGCCTCTGAGTGGACAGTGTCATTTCATACATCAATACCAAGTCCTAATTTGGTTCTATAAAGTTTTAGAGAGAAGATTTAAAACCTAATAGTACCATAGCGAAACAGTGAACGGCGTGTTAGCTCTCACTCTTCTAGTCAGTCTTTTTAGAGAGAGGGGTGACAGACAGTGGTGACTGCCCTCTTCCCGATCCCATCCTTGCTTGCTTTCACTTCTCTTGTGCCTTCAGTCCTGGCACCCAGCCCTCTCCTTTCTTCTCTTGCCTTACACTCCTTCCTTGACACTTATGAGATGCCTTCCTTGAGAACCTCTTCCAGCTGCTAAGGGAGTCGGTGTATGTTCCAAATGTCCTTTGCTACAGACTGATACCTCACAACCTTCTTGGCTTCCCCACACACATCTCTCTGCAGCAACCAGGCCCCTTGCCTCTTATCAGGACTAATCATTTGTAGTTAGTCATGGTAACACCCAAAGCAATGGGTCTCCCCGTGGTGTCTTCATGCCTATGTCACCTCGCTCCATTCTGATTCGCCTGCCTCTCCCGTGCCCCTCCCCCACTCCCTCCCTGCATCTGGTTCCCTTCCTTCCCATAGATGCTTTTCCATAACTAACTCTCTTCTACTTGCCAATATCCCTGCTAGATCTGCACGCCTTGGGGACCAGTCTTAGCTTCCTATTTCCTGGTATCTTCCATAACACCTAGTAAACTGTAAAGATTACATTGTATACACGTGCACGAGTGAATATTAATGTTGTTTATAAATACTAAGTGGTAATGGTACACTCTGTGTACGTGCTGTTCTATAAGCACCTCAATATCCATGTTGTTTATATTTAAGAATAATTTAAAATGTTTGCATAATTTAAAAAAATAGAGCGTGAATACCCACCATCGATGTAGGCGGCCCCATTTAGAGCTTGGATCCTGGAATGCAGACAAACAAGAAAACTAGCTAAGCACAAACATTCCCCAATCTCTGATTGTTCTCTGTGACTGTGATGTGACCAGCTGCCTCGGACTGAAATTGTGGGGTAGGGGGGCATTTGGGGAGCAAAGCAGAAATCTAGTACAATGAAAACTCCCTGAATTTCCCTAGGAAAGACTCCTAGTAATGGGGGATACAGCCCCTGAAGTGGCCATCTTCTGTAACCGGGAAAGACCTCCAATGGTGAGACTGGGACCCCAACCCAGCCTTAAAACCTTCAACCTACAATTTATCTGGCCTGAAGGATGTGCTGGGGTAAGGGTGGCGCATATCATGTGTGAGTGGCCAACCCATGACTGGTCCAACTTGAGGCTCAGAGGGAGCCTGCCTGACTCTGTCTGGGTGGCCAGGAACCATCAAGGCTCCAACCATCCAGAGGCTGGATAGCCCAGAGACCTAGGATGGAACCAAATGTGACTAGGGGAAGGAGGAAAGTCAATGGAGTGATTTCTGATGATATTCTGCTATACTCATAGACCAGTGCCTAACCCAGTCGTTATCAGAGAGTCTTCATCTGAAGGAAGCAGACATAGAGACCTAGAGCCAAATATTAGTGGGAGCTCAGGCAACGCTGCCAAAGACGGGGAGGAAAAATTGTAGGAGCCAGAGAGGTCAAGAAGACCACAGAACACGATCCACAGAATCAACTAAGCAGGGCTCTTTGGGGCTCACAGAGACTGAAGGGATAATCAGGAAGCCTGTATGGGTCTGACCTAGGTCCTCTGCATACATGCTGTGGTTGTTTAGGGTGGCGTTCTTCCGGGACTCCTAACAGTGGGAGAGGGAGTGCCTCTGACTCTTTTGCCTGACCTTGGGACCCTTTTCCTCCTACTGGTTTACCTCGTCCAGTCTTGATATGAGGGTTTGTGCCTGGTCTTATTGAAACTAAATATACCTTGTTTGGTTGCGATCTTTGGGAAGCCTGCCATTTTATGAAAGGAAACAGAGGAAGAGTGTAGGAAATTTTATTTATAAAATTCTTGGATATATATATATATATCTTGGGATATATGAGAGAGAGACAGAGACAGAGACAGAGAGAGACAGAGAGATATCTTTTTCCTGGCTGCTAGTCCCATGTTTTCTTTGGATACCAATGTCTAGACAAACCTCTCTTCCCCTGTTACTCTGAGGGGTACAGGTGCCGTTGACTGAGGAAGTGAACGGGGTTGGACACCTGCTCATCAGAATGTTACAGTCCTCGAAACACGGTGGTGCCTTCAGGACTGGTCCTCGGGCTCCAAAGAAGCAAAAGGATGGGATTCTGAGACTTGGAGCAAGCAGAATTCATTTCCAGTGGAGTAACTATATTAGGATACTGTGAGTTACTGTTCCCATTGCTGTGATGAAATCTCTCACTAAAACAACTTTGGGGAAACAACTAGGGACACAACCCATCATGGCAGGAAAGTCGTGATGCAAGTTGAGATGTCTGGTCTCATGGCTACAGTTAGGAAGATGAAGATGAAGATCACAGAGCGATGAAGGCTGGTGATCAGTTCATTTTCTCCTTCCCAGTTAGTCTAAGAACCTAACCCATGGGACACTACCACCTACATTTACTCAATTTCCCTACTGTAAACAACGGCTTACGGGAATCCCAGAAGCTCAATCATCAACCAGCATTATCACAAATGTTGCACTGAACAGAGAGAAGCAACCAGGAGACCATCAATAAAACTACTGAGACATCATTTGAACCCCTGGATCAAGCCATACCGAAAGTCCACATGGAACACTTTCGTTAAATGAACTAGTACATTTCTTTTCATTGCAAAACTCATCTGGATGGCTTTCCTGATTGCAGAAGGAATCCTAACAGTGCAAAAATGTATCACTGAGGACCAGCAGCTCTGTGACTCAGCTGAGGTCGTGCAATCAGTCCTTTCCATGGGTGTCAGTCGTCAGCCAGTGCTGTGTTCCATACCGTTGTCCTGGGAGTCAAATGGTAAAAAGATTATAAAACCATGCTGAGTTTTTTCCCCCTTCCCTCCTCATATAATTTTCCCTCCACAACAGGAAATTCCAAAAGACCAACATCCCTTGGCAACATTCAAACTGGGCAGAATAAATCTATCAGTGGACTTGAAACATCTATTATCGCCTCAAATTTATTGGCTGAGTTTAACTATGTCAGCAGTTGACATAGCAAATTCTGACAGCATAGCATCACGGAGATAGCACTGAGGTTTCACAGGAGCAATGTTTCCACATTTGCTAGTGTGTGTTCTCAGTGACTGTACAAGGGCAATTAGTAGGAGTAATGAACCCTGAGTGCAGAAATACACACAGTCTGTGCATGTTAGTGGTACAGCCGCGGATTTCCTGGTTCCCTACTTACTAGCTTGCTTTAATGAACAAATACAAATTACGTGTGTTTATCGTGTTTGTTTTCAATACATAATTATAAAATAGTTAAAGTGAGAAGATTAACATATGTATCATCTCTCAATATTTTTTCAAGGGATGAGAACATTTAAAGATTCTGCTCTACTACCGATTTTTTTTTTAATGCAATACATGAACCAGTGAGGTAAAGTGCTTGCCACCAAGGCTTACAACGTGAGTTCAATCCCTGGAACCCACGTGGTTGAAGGAGAGAACTAACTCCAGCCGGTTGTCCTCGGCCCTCCACACTGCCACAGTGACACGTATGTGCCCACGTACCCATGCAAAGATTAAGTACTGAAATCCATCATTGCTAACTCTAATCACCATGTACACAAAGATTTGTAAGTTTATAATTCACATTGTGCATGAGAGGTCTTACTTCAAACATCCACCTTTTTTTTTTTCTTCAGAGACAAGGCCATGTTATCTTTCCTATAGTGAAAAGGAAGTTTGTAGAGGACCGGTTCTGATGCTTTGATTTAATAGGGAATTTGCAAGTCCTGCCGCTGAAGGTCCTTGTTCCCAATTGGTTCTTGATCAAACAAGAAAGATGCCAGTGGCCAATGGCTGGGTGGAAAGAAAGAGGCGGGACTTCCGGGTTTCCACAGGCTTGAAGAGAGGAAGAGAATGGAGATACTTGGGGGAGAGAGATGGAACAGACTCAGAGTAGCAGAGGAGGTTTTCCAAAATGTAGACAGAAAGGGAAAATGGCCCACGGAAGGGCAGCCTGAACGTTTGGTAAGGTAACCGGGCTACTAAGCTGAGAGCAGAGTTAGTGTTGAGCTAGGAATAAAGGTAAGGGCACACTAGCCACGGAAGGCTTAGAAGAGCCCAGCCATTGAGCTAGTAAGGCAAGTTAAAAATGAGCTTGTGTGTGTGTGTGTGTGTGTGTGTGTGTGTGTGTGTGTGTGTGTGTTCCATCCTCGGATCCAAAATTTCCCTGGGTGGGTGGCTGGAAGCATGGCCCACCCAGGAGCTTAAAGCAGGGTGGTAAAAACTACACACTACAGAAGCTCTCCAAATAGTTATGCAAACAGGTCACTCAGTGCCTACTCCTTCTTCTGGCAAAAGAGAGGTTACACAACCCTCATTCCTGAGCAGTCTTAAGAGGAGTGGAGAAGAAGCCCTAATTTTGAGACAGTTGGCCGTTATTTCTTTCTTTTCTCTCTTTCTTTCTTTCTTTCTTCCTTTCTTTCCTTCTTTCTTTTTTTTAACAACATTCACTGAGGAACCATGGACAGGAACAGAAAGTCACAACTCTGCGTAGTTTCTCTGAACCTGTATCCGACCTCAGACTCTCCCTCCCCATACCCAGCACTGTGGTGGAAGGCTTTGTGCCGGTTCCTTGCCTCCCAACGTTGAGCCAGACATTTCCATTCAATATCTGAAGGGTTACAGTTACACTGACCAGACTTGAACTACCAGATTTATCAACCACACATATGGATGGCATGCCTGCTAGAGAAAACAGTCAGAATCATCAACCACACATGCCATGCCTGCTAGAGAAAACACTGCAGCGTGGGATGGTTGGACAGTTTGTGGGATGCCGAAGAAAAGAATACCAGGTGAGACTGGGGTCCTCAGAAATCTTAAGATGACCAAAGGGGTGAGCCTAGCTTAAACTTTAAAGCTCAATACACGTTAATCCATTTGATACTGAGCCAACACAGCATGGCATCAAAAGTAACAGAATGAGCAGTAGTAGCCACACCATGGGCATAAATAGAAATGGGCACTCAGGCTTATTTTTCTTGGCTTATTTCCTTAGCTCTGGCTACTGGACCCTGTGTGCGTATCTTGAATTAAGTAGAAGATGCCTAGTAATTGCTGATGTTGCCCTACCCTGAAGCCTCGGCCTCAGATAAAGATTGAGGATTGTGTACCTCATCCTGGCTTAAGGTTGTTCCCACAGAGCCTTTTTTCCCAAATGGCTCAAGATGGAAAGAAGAGGTCTATCTTCTAAGCAGGGTCCATGAACATCATATGAATACACACACACACACACACACACACACACTCACACACACACACACACACAGATGAAGAAGAAAGGGAATATGGGGTGCTACCAGAGCACCATTGCCCAACTGGGTTCTAGTGGTACAGATCTGGTGGAAGAGTACACTCTCAAGAGCGTCCAAACTATGAATTGAACACGTGTCTTCATTTCCATCTTCTCCTGAAATCCTTTGAATGACTAAGTTTCGAAGCTCACAGCTCACGGGTCTCCTTTCGATAGACTTTAAATGCTTTTCTAGTTCCTCATTCTTTGGGAGAGGAGAAAAACTAGTTACCAGAGACAGACAGAGAGATTCTGTAACACGGGAAAGAGGGAACGTGAAGTAGAGATAACCTATCAGAGACTGCCTTCGTTAGAGTTTCTAGTGCTGTGAAGAGACACCATGACCAAGGCGACTCTTATGAAGGACAGCATTTAACTGGGGCTGGCTTACAGGTTCAGAGGTTTGGTCAGATATCATCATGGTGACAAGCAGGCAGACACGGTACTGGCAAAGGAGTCAAGAGATCTACATCTAGATCAGCAGGCAACAAGAAGAGAGATGGACTCCTGGCCTGGCTTGAGCATCTGAAACCTCAAAGTGATGAAACCACGCCCGCAAGTGATGAGCTACCTCTGACAAGGCCACGCCCACTCCAACGAGGCCACGCCCACTCCGACAAGACCACACCTCCTAATAGTGCCCCTCCCTATGAGTTTACAGGGGCCATTTTCATTCAAACCACCACAGAGAAAAATATCCATCTGTCTGTTCAACAAACTAAACAAATAACAGTATCACTCGGTCCCCTAGCGTGCTTGCCCATTCTCATGACAGACCACTCTAACCAGAAGCATCTTGAAGGGGAGAGGGCTTGTTTCATCTTACAGGTTACAGACTGTCATCTAGGGAAGCCAAGGGAGGATCTCAAGACATGAGATTGAAGCCATAACCATCAAGAGATGCTGTGACCTGCTTCCTCTAGTTAGCCCCAGCTACCTTTTGTTACCTCCCCAGGGCCCTACCACATCAACCATAAATCAAGAAAGCAACCCACAGGCCTATCTTATGGAGGTAATTCTCCAATTGGGGTTCACTCTTCCCAACTGACCCTAGTTTTTGTCAAGTTGACAAGGACCAACCAGCACAGATAAGATACAGGATGATTATGATAAGCCAGGCTTAAAAGTACGTACCTGGTCTATAGCCTAGTGGATGAGATGCCAGTGCAGAATTGCACATTCCAGGCTATCCTGAGCTACATAGGGAACCTGGCTCAAAACCAACAAGGTAATTATTATTACCTCAGAGATAAGAGTAGCTGTGACGTCCTGACACAAAATGAAGGAAGTTTAGAGAAATCAAAGAAAAACTTTTAATACAGTACCCAATGCATTTCATGGCAGTCTGCAAAAAAATTGTTCAGCAACACACTCAAAGGATATTCTAGCAAATGCCTAAATCCTTTCCAGCTCAATCATCTGTAACCTGTGCCCCCTAAATCTTGAAAGATGAAAAATCCACAGTTAAGGGCAAAGGTCAAAGGTAAGTGGTTCACCAACTTAACTTGGGAAAGAACCCAAACAACGTGATTAAGGAACAAGGCTTTATTTGTGTCAGAATTTTTCAGGTCAATTGCTTCTTCAAACTCACTGCAGAAAAATTTTGACTCCTCAGCCTCTTCCTCTATGACTTTATTTGGGAGAGTTCATCACTTACACTAGTTGGGGTACAGCGCCCCCCCCCGGCTCTGGGGCAAGAAATGGCTTTGGAAATGCGGGCATCTCCTTGAGACACGGGTGCCAATTGCCAGTCTAAAAGAATGTGAGGATTCGAAGCTTCCAGAGTGTGAGGCTCTGATTGGCAGCTTTGGCCTTGCATTTGCTAATGTCCAAACTATGCGTGACGTGTTCTAAGAAAAAGGGTATAAAGGTGTATTTTCCAAGAAATAGTGTTTTTCTTTGACATAGTCTAGGGACCAAAAAAAGGTCACGGATTTTGTTTCCACCAGAAATCTAAGGGTGAAACAGGGTAAAAACATTCATTTTAATTTTTCTGGGTTCAATGTCCACTTCTCTCTGTGGTGTCTTGACCATATCTCCCTTAACCTAATTTTCCCTATTGCTCTCCAGCTCCCACCCCAACATCATTTGCACCGTAAATCCCTCTGAAGTTGGCAATCACTTCCAACCCCCACCCCTTCCTTTCCCCTATGCCCACACACCAGACATGAGCCATCTGCAAGCCCTGGACACAAGGACAGTTTGCTGAAGTATTTGGCATAAAATACTTGGGATAAGAAGAATCGAGAACTGGCATGCAGTGTAGTGGAACACAGGAACCTCTGGTGCGGCGCCGCACGGGTGGCGTAACTACTAACAGTTAATTCTGTATTTCAGAATAACAGAGAGGATCTGGAAGGTTCCCAACACGCAAAGAGGATAAATGCTGGAGGTGATGGATATGGTAATTACCCTTGACAACAGCCAATTCTACACTTCAAAACAACCAAGAGGATTTCCTATGTTCGGAACACAGAGAAGACGTAAACCTTTGTGTGGTAGGTAGGTGACAAGCCAGCCTGTCATGATTTTTATGTCTTCCTCCTATGCATGAAAGTGTGACATCATATCCCATAAACACGAACAATTATTGGGCGTCAACTAAAATATTTTAAATCTGAGGCACAGCAAAGAAGTCCATGCTGGGTTTGCCCTGGGACTTTAGAACTGTCCCCAGGAAAGCCAGTCCCTATGCAAAATCAGGAGGTCCAAGACTATGACGAGTAGGTAAAAGGTAGGGGTTCTTGAGGCTCTGAACAGTAAAGCACTTGTCACACGGACATGATGACCTGAGTTTGGGTTCCCAGAACTCATGTAGAGCTGGACACCACAGCACATGTCTGCAATCCCTTGCTTCTCCAGCTAACTCTCTCATCTTAGAAGTGTGGCAATCCTAGAGGCTCACAGGCCAGTTAGCCTGGCATACACATCGGTAAACAACAAAGAGACCTTGTCTTAAAGTGGAAAGCAAAGGACCAATACCCAAGGTTGTCCTCTGACCCCTAGGTGCACACTGTGACACACATGAACCTGCACTACCCTGTGCAAACATGCATACATGCACTCGTGAGCACACACACAAAGGTGAGATTATAAAAATCAAACAGTAATTGGTCATGTGACGATGGTGTTCACAATATAATGTGCCCTTGGTGCCACTGTATCTTAGGTCTGGCTACTGCTGGATCTTCTTCCTGTCTGGATGATGTGCCTTCTGCCTTGAGTGATTTCAGAGGACCATGATGGGACAGAACAGCCTTTGAAAGTGTTTGCGCAGAGGGCATCATTCATTACATGGAGAAACTAATCCTTCATGATCGGTACGTCTGTGTGAAAGGCCAATGCATCACCTGCAGGAAGGAGTCGGCTGATCACAAATATTACGGATAACATGAGAAGATGAGAGGTGAGGACCAGAAGAGAATGAGATAGGGAGGCTCTCTAGGTGAAACAGTTGCTCCTCAGTCTTGGCACTCAAACACCAGGTATCATCCTGTGTCTCACCATAAAAGTTCCCCACTTTTAAACTACTGGACTGGAAAAGCTTGTTTGTTTGTTTGTTTGTTTCTAAACTAAAACCCATCTAATCTGTCATACTGTGGAGAATCATGATTTTTTTTAAAAAAATCCTTCCCAAATAGTTCTACAAGAAATGAATGCTATCATTAAAATTTAGACAGCTATTTGAGAGTGTTTCCGAATTCCAGATACGTGTAATGTGACCTTTGCGTCCTCACATATATGCTTCCATAACAGTAGGAGTTAAAATTTCATCAGAGTAGTTAGACCAATATTTTTTTTAATTTTTATTATTTATTTACACATGCAAATACTTGGGTGTCTGGCTGGGAATGTGTGTACATGAGGTCCATGAGTGTCGGTGGCCATGGAGGACAGAAGGGGGCATCAGATGCTCTAGACTTCGAGTTACAGGTGGTTGTGAGCCTCTGGATGTAAGTGCTGCAAACCCAACTCAGGTCCTCTGTGAGAGCATCAAGTACACAAAAACCACTGAGCCATCTTTCCGGGCTCTGTATCAAACTTTATCAACACCAGCCTTCTTGTTTACCTTCTCTACGTCAAACACATTTATTTCGTAATCCGTAGAACCGTGAGATCCAGCCTAAACGAACACTGTTGATTTTTTTTTCTTTTATCGAGAACTTATTATTTTTAATTGTGTGTACCCGTGTATCTAAGTGAGGATGTGTGGCACATAAGTGTGTAAAGAAAATATTTATGTTAGCATCAGGCCAACAGAGACTTACATGAACCAACAGCAAGATGAGATTCTTGTAAGCATTAGAACGGTCAGCAAGAAAGTCCTCTAAGGATGAGGCAGCATTCCCGAAGCTTGTGTTCTCAGGGCAGGGATTGGAGGGGGATTGAGGGCATAACTGTGTGTCTGAACCATAGGACACTATTGGTGTTTTGCCTCAGCAAGTGTTTGGCAGACACTGTTTCCCTGGATATGATTGTCAGGGCCCTCCATTTACACGGAATTTTAAAATTAAGCTAGAATTTTCATTAGGGCTTATGTCTTAGAGATCACAAAAAGAACAACTTGGCTGGCAAAAGATGAAATTCAAACACGAAGCAACATCTTACAATGAATGGCCTTGAACTAGCCTAACAGAGGAGGTTCTGGACATTTGAAACAGCTTAAAGGTCAGAAGCTAAGAATCTGAAAGCATTTCTAATTAGCAAAAACTTGGACCACAGAAGGGAGCTTAGCTCTCAGGATTGAACCTAGAGATGTTCCCAAATAGTTCTACTTAATGGGTCCAGCCTGTGGTCTTCGTTCTCTCAAAATATTTGATTGACATCCCACTGGACATGTTAGTAGGTCGTTTTCTAGAACTCCCCACACCTAGGTTTACATTAGCTGTGTTCTGCTCAAATCGGCTTATATCCACTTACTTGATCCGGATATGGGAAGGGAGTGGTCTGTCCCTAAATAAACGTAATTGGTTGACTCAGAAAGAGTTGATGAAATAAGCTGAAAGAAAACTTGAGTTCCCTGTAGATGATCTGTGGCTATGAAAGAATGAGACCGGAGGTAAAAATGTGGAAAGAGTCTGCCCTCCAACAGCGTCGTCGCTGCTGTCTTTAGGGGCTAGATCTGCCTCCAAAATCTGAAATCGGTAATGGCAGCAGGGGGGCGGGGCATGATGAACCTGGTTTACGAGGGGCAAGAAGTGAGCCCTGGGATCCCTGCATCTGTGCTGGGAGGAAACGCTGACATTTCATCACGAGCTGGCACGGTAGGGAGATGCCAACGAGGAACCCACTACTCCATATGCTAACCTAAAGCACGAGGCGCTGGGAAGCTGGCTTAGTCGGCAAAGTGCTGTCTTACAAGCATGAGAATCCAAGTTTAATCCCGGCACCCAGTCATGACGGTGTGCTTCTAAACCATCCACACCCACCCCCGATGTCAGCATGCTGGGGAACCAGAGACAGGAGGATTCCTGAGACTTCCTGGCCACCCAGTTAGGCTGAATCAGGGAGCTCTGGGTCTCAGTAGGAGACCTTGTCTCAGAACAACAGATGAATGGCTTCAGAGGAAGGAGAGTCAAGGATGACCTCTGGCCTACATATATATATACACACATATATATATATGAATACCTGAATACCCACATACGTATGAACACACTCATATCCCACACAGAGACATGTACAAAACCAAAAAGAGTAAAAAACTTTTCAAAATTTCTTCAAAAAAAAAAAACAGATCAATGAGTAATATCTATGTATTTTGTGGTTCAATTTTGAATTCTGGCAGATTGACTAGCAATCGCATCAAATGACAGGGTGCCTACAGTGCTTGTTGCTAATGAACTGATGTTCTCTCTGATAACAGTTTACCGAAATCTTAGTGATCTGGACACTGTTGTCTAAAACAAACCGTGTCTCATCTTGTTGCCTTCAACATATGGTCACTGCAATCCTTCACAAAGTCTCTTTTTTTCAGAGAACCAACAGGACGATTTTTTTTGTAGTTTCCTTTGTGTTACAAGGTAAAAACACTATAAACAAAGAGACTTAGAGGAAGGAGAAGTTAAATTGTCCTACCTCCCAGATCTTAGTCCATCACGAAGGGAACAAAACCATAGAAGAATTCTGTTTGCTGTCTCATTCTCTGGCTCACACACAAGCCCATGCTAAGCTGGCTTTCTGATCTAGCACAGGATGCCCTGGCTAGGAATGGTGCTGCCCGAAGCAATAGATGCTGAATGAAATGATACATTTAGATGAAACCAGGAATTTTTTTCACAACAATCTTAGAGATAGTTTCAAGTCTAAAAAGTAGGAAATCTAAAGTAGGAAATTAATTCCACGGTTTATTGTATTAGTTAAAAACTGTCAGGTTATTTTCATTTTCAGTAGGAAAAAAAATTGATGTTTGTGAAAAAAAAGATGACAAATTTCTTGATACATTTAATCTACAGTTCAACAAATAGTATTATCATTGTAGCTTGATAGCTAACAACTGTTGCTGTGTACCATTGAACTTACAGTAAGAAAGTTTTTCTTATGCTAGAAGGATTGTTACTCTAATAAAAACTTGACCGCTGGGGGGGGGGGGAAGACTCCAGGCTGTGTCAAACTGACATTTCTGACTCAGACAAAAACCTATGGAAAAATTTCCCATTATAGAGTTGTCTTCTGCAGTTTGATCTCACAGGGACTTCGGTGTCTGTTTCCTGAATCCGATAAGTAAGTTTATTACATTGCGTATATAGATATCTGAAGTTGTACAGCAAATATCAAGATTTGAAAATCATCTGTAATGATACCACTAAACATCGTATCTGTATCTTTATTTTTCATATACTTATTTTATACATGCAAAAATGAATTCCCAAAGTTGTCCCTGTCCACTCTCTGCAATGGAGGAGACAGATAGAATCAAAACGTGCCCTCAGGCCTCTCGATCTTCAAGCCGACTCTCATGGATGAATCAAGAGATTCAACAAATGCCCACCTCCCTGCCTACTCATCCAAAGACCTCTAAGTGCTTCAGATTGTCCACATTTCATTGTTAAAATCTGACTTACACAATTTTTACATTTTTCAGATCATTGATTATAATATGCAAAGTTACGCAAATTTTATTCGGACCAGAAAGGGCTACATATTCATTGCTGATTAGAAATTAACTCCCATGTGAAGAGGGTAAGTCCGAGAGGTTTGTTTTTGTTTTTGTTTTACTAGTTTCTACAAACACCTATTCTGGGCCTTACATCAGCAATGAGAATACAAAATCATCTCGGTCATTAGAATGGTCCTCCAGGACCACATGCACTAGGTGAAGAAGAGACAATTAAGTTACTAGAACAAGATGTCATGTAGGCACTACTGTAGATGCTTGTTAAATCTGGGGGGGGGTCTCCAACCCAACTCACGAAGAGAAGACTTTTGGTATTGACCTTTATAATTGCTGGTACTTAGTACTAACGTAGAGCAGATGACTTAGCTATTTGGATAACTATAAAAAGGTGCCGTTTCTTCTGTTCTCTCTACATAATACATTTGCTACAGCCTGCTTCTGGATGGAATATTCCGGCTACGACCACCCTTCAGCCTATGACATAATAAACTTGAATTAAATACAAAAATAAATGGGTCTACGGATTTCTGACAGAGAAGATGATTGGAATGACAAGGTGACAATTGAGACAACACCACCAACCAAACCTACGTAGAATAATTTTGACTGAGGCAAACCTAGGAGAGATGTTCTCCTGAGGACCCTACACCTGCCCAGTGGCACGGCTCTAGGAAGCTCCCGTTTGCCAACATTCAGAATGTCACCCCTGCCAGCATGTTCTCTGCATGTTCAAAGAATGGGAAACAGCCAGTTCCAACAGGGGTGGTGTAGCTCGTTTTGAAGTAGTTTCCATTCATCAAGGCCACTACCTCCCAGAGAAGTATGAGGAGAAACCTCAGTTCCATCCCTGATGTGCCTCCAGGAGCTGCCCCTCTCTACTGGCTGCATAAGATCAGTGACTCAAGGTAAGAGCCTGGGAATTATGATCTCCAGCTGAACAATGGACAGAAAACATTTTTTTAAATGTAAATGGGCCAGCAGATTGACTCGGTGAATAAGGGTGCTTGCCACCAAGCTAATAACCTGAGTTCGATCCACAAGACCCACAAGGAAGAGAGAACTGACTCTTGCACTTGACCTACACACACACACACAGGAAATACAGTTTTAATTTTTTTTAAATGAATGTTTAGAGCCGTCTATTTACGATTAAAAAGAACAATCTTTAAGCTTTCCTGAGACATCAGTCTAAAAGGACAATTATAGGTTGCACTCTAAAGACTGCAGCCATAGATATGAACATGCAAAAACGAAGGCAGCCACTGCTCATTAGATACTTAGACTGCTTCCTTCCCTGTTGAGAACGTACATAATGCTGCCTCCTCTGAAAAGGAAAAAAAAAAAAAAACAATACTCTCTTGATGATGAAACGAAAACTTAGGAACAGGAAAACCTCTGCTGAGACACTTTGGTCTTTGAGCCTTGAGCACTCCTTGTGTCTAAACAATTCTTCTGTGAAACACAATTACACAAGCACTTGATTGGGACAGAACTTTAAACAAGAAATGCATACACACAGCCCTTGTTGATGCTGTCTTTTGTTGCCGTGAGACTACTCTAGGTGAATCCCCACATAAGTTCTGTCTCGCAGCCCCAGCCAAACACAAGGAACGCATCTAAAAGCACCGATACTGAAACAGACATTTCAACACACATAATCACAGCTCGTGATTCTCCTGGCAAAGGCAGGCTGAAGGCTGGTCTTTAAAATGAAGGAGCTAGCCCTTTAAATCCTCACAGAGCCTTTTCCGGGATGAGAAGGCACACGATCTAGGGCCTGCACATCATGTCAGAACCAAAACTCACCAGTGTGGTGAGGCAGAAGAGAAGACCGAAACCAGCTGGTCAGCTTCGGGAAGCTAAAGTAGCTGCCTAAGTTTTTCTCTTTCTAAGTGGTTGCCATGGTACCGGGTTGATAAACTCACAGATAGAAGGCTGGAGACAACACACTTGTGATTTTCTGCCTTGACCCCTTCCACTGCAATGAAATCAGAACCCTCATTCTGTCTTTTTAAAGTCTGCAGACACTGAGAGAAAATAGCCAAGACGTCAGTACATGGGTATATTTTATATTATCTTGGAGCGGTTGGAGGGCACAAGCAAGCTGGATCAGAGAGTCCTTGTTACTAAACCTGATGACCTGAGTTCAATCCCCAGGACCTGCATGATGAAAAGGAAGAGCCAACACCTAAAACTTCTCCTCTGACCTACACACACACACACACAAACACACACACATGCATATACATACAAACATACATACATACACATATACATGCACATACATACATGAACATACATATATACACACACATACATAATACACATACATACATATACACACACATACATACACACACGTACATACAGACACATACATAAATACACACACATATACATACATACATACACATACATACACACACATACATGCATGCACACACATACATAAATACACACACATATACATACATACACACATACATACACACACATACATGCATGCACATAGATACATACACACACACATACACACACATACACACATACACACATACATACATACACACACATACACAAACACACATGAGCACATGTATATTCATATTAGTATATTTATATACCAAAAGAGTAAGCTTTATTATTTTCAAATATTGTGCACAACCAATTCATATTTACATGAATATGAAAAACAAATCCAATTAAAATGAAGAATGGCCTGATATTGTAATATACAAGAAACGCACATTCGTTTTGACGCATAGACATCAATCCTGCTATTCTGCAACACGGACAATTTTACCCAGTGAAAATCGCAATGATGCACAGACTGTTTGTTGGGCATTTAGAACAGAGCAGAAGTTTTACATTTTTCTCATTATTTTTGATTGCAACTCCTTCAGATGCAGTTAATATGAGATTATTTGGCTTAACAAAGAACGGCACTGAGTTAGAAGACATTAAAATCTATTCCGTAGGCTCACACAGCTTGGCGAAGGGCGAGTCCTGCCCTCTATCCTCAAGCTCCTAAGCTGGTCGTTCTTAACCTTTGCTTAACACAGCTCCTCATGCTGTGACGACCCCATTCATAGAATTCTTTTTGTTGCTACTTCATAACTGTAAATTCTGCTACTGTTATGAATCATAGTGTAAGTATCTGATATGCAGGATATCTGATATGTGATCCTTGTGAAAGGGTCATTTGACCCTCAAAGAGGTCATGCCCCACAGGTTGAGAGCCACTGCCGTAAGCCCTTCCTAACTGCATAAGCTGTATGTGGTTGGACATCCAGGGCTGAACTCTCTTCATCCAAATTTCTGTCCGTTGCCAGCTCTTCCTTTCAATCTCACTGAGACCAGATAAGGATTCGGTGAATCACGAGCAGTTGAAAAGTCAAAGATGTGAGAACAGAACTCAGGGTTGCAGACAGCTAAACTGAAGGGCCCAACTCAAAACAAAGGAATTGATAGTTTCATTAATAGCACTCAGGATGTTAACCTACTCCTTCTGTTTTTGAAAGAGGCTTTTTGTTTGTTTGTTTGTTTGTTTTGTGTTTGTTCATTTGTTTGTTTTTGGTTTGGTTTGGTTTTTTGTTTGTTTTGGGTTTTTTTTTTTTTTTTTTTTTTTGGTCTCTTGCTAGAGTCATCACAAAAAATCTCTAAAGACCAGCCTCAGTGTTCTCTAAAGAACAGCCTCTGGGTGTTACTGCTTTGCTTGTTACACCTTTGTTTGATGTAACAAATACCTTTCCTTATTTACCATCATTTTATCATGAGACTTCGAGCCTGTGTTGATGAGACCACTCCTTTTTTTTTTTTTTTCCGAATAAAGCAAGAAACCAAAGGGGAATAACCAAGAGACATAACAACTTAACCACTCCCAACAAACACAGAGAATAGTGATTTTTTTTTCCCTATGCCAAAGAAATTCTCACTTTACAGACCCACCGTAATGGACTCCACCCCACGACACAGTGTGGCCCAGACCTCAGAGCCACAGGCAGCAGCTGTGGCCATCTCTCTTTCCTCTCATTTCTCCAGCACTGCAGGGGAGCTGTCACTGATCTCAGACACTCTGCTGGTCTAGATTTGCAGATAGCTACCAGAAGAGAATTTAATCAGCCAGCATACATGCAGCCCAGGATTCTCAATTATTTGCCTCTAGAGCTTCAAAAGGGGAAGACTTGAAAATGTGTGTGTGTGTGTGTGTGTGTGTGTGTGTGTGTGTTGTTTCTGTTGGCCCAGCAAGAACTCATTATCTCGGAGCACAGTTGTTAATGTTCATGATTAAAACATACAAAACAAGGGTGTGGTAATTTTTCATCTCTAATAGAGTTGCTATATCAGAGCTCTGATTTCCACCCCCCGCCCTCCACTGGGATGGGAGACAGGAAGTAGACATGAGTTGTATAACAGAGGTGACTGTTTCTTTTCTCTCTTCCTCTCTCTCCTCCTCTCTGGCAAACTTGTCTTTGATTCTAATTCTCAGACGTATCAATTAACAATGCATAAATTTAATATAGCACTTGCAAGCACAAGGATCATGCTGTAAAAATTAATTGTCTGAGGCTGATTTCCTGGAGACACCGTTACTCAATGTTACGGTGTCTCCAGAGCCACCGCTAGCCTTCCCCAAGATTCCAGACAGGCTGGATGTTGAGTAGCCTGCTCACGTGGTCTGCAGGTGTCTGGGCGATATTAGACTTCCCAATGATTTGGAATATAAAATCCCGGGAGAAAATGATCAGTTTTGGCTTTAGTCAAGATTCTTGGGACATTTTCAGAGATCTGAATTAAGTGATTTAATTCAACAAAGCAAGGATGATGATTTCCCAAAACAATGGTACCTAAAGCCCCAAACACCTTGTTTAACGTCAAACTCTGGAAATGATGCCCATTTACAAACCAATGGGGACTGTGTACATCCATTTGATGTGGTCAGCAACTCAGACAGTTGTTGGGCCAGGTGGTAAAAGCCTTTAATCTTGGCCCCATGAAGCTGATGCAGAAGGACCTCAAATTTATGGCTGGGTTAGGCTACAGAGCAAGTTCAAGACCAACAAGGAGAGCTGAATAGGCATGGTCTCAAAATCGAAATTAAAGGTGTGTGGGGACATAGCTCAGTGGTAGACCATTGTCCAGGAATGGATGAGGCTGGAGGTTCAAACCTCAGAACAACAGTGCAAAAGAAGGAGGTTCAGAATGGTATCACAAACCCCACAGATGGCATCTTTAAATCTTTACATCTGAGCATCTGACAGCAATGTTTGCTTCAGCATAAGGGATCAAGAGTTTCTGGACTGTCTTTGCAACATCTTAATATTACCTTGAGCTGGACACATTCTAGGCCAAAGTTTTCTACAACTCCATGTTGTAGAAATGTCTCTAAAATTCTAGTTCTAAGGTTCTTTGATTTAAAACAAAGGGCTTGGGAGAATTCATATGAATATAATAAAGCCTAGGCCCCTCTCTCCAAAGTATTTTCACACATACGTGTTTAATAAATACAGAACACCTGGGTATGCTCCGGTAGTAACCACACATTGGCTAACATGGCAGCCATTTGACCCAAAAAGCCATTGAGTATTTGAGATGCAGGACTAGGGCATCAAATGTATCAATGCATCAAATGTATCAATGTATCAAAGACACATTAGATTGCCATGACTTAGTAATAAGAAGAGACACAAACTGTATCATTTGCAATTTTGTATCGATTGCATATGGATAAGATACTATGTATGCAGTAATAAAGTAGACAAAGTGCATCATTAAAATTAATTTCTCTTTTTTTTAAATGGTTGTTGACAGGGCTACTAGAACACTTTTAGCTATCTAGATAGCTTTCATTCCCAGGTAGCACTGTTGTAAGTCTTGGTTGCTTAGCAACAAGCAAAACAGGAAAGTCCCCAGTCTTTAAGAGGTTGAATTCAAATAGAAACACGGAAAGAACAAGAGCAAACAGGCAAATAAATAACTTCAACATAATTTTCAAATTTATAAAGTTAAAAAAAATGAAAAATCACACGAAAATATTTTTCTCTAGATGAGGAGATAGGAAAGTTCTTTAACAAAGATGACATTTGACTGAGACCTGAGTGAGCCATGGTCACGGTCTGGAACTCTGGAAGGACAGCATGGAAACAGGAAGAACAAGCCAGAAGAACCTGAGTGGGAGACAGTCTTGGAAGGTTCCTGTGTAAATATGATCCTTGAAACATTAATGTTTATGAACTATTTCTTGGAACATTATTTAGCCTGCATAATGGATCAATACATTGGATACTGCTCCAAGTCATAATTTCATTCAGTAGTTACAGTGGCTCTTTGAATGTCATGTCATAGCATAGTGTCCACTGTACAGAGACCTGCACAGCTCAGTATTTGAGGGACTCACCAGCAGAGGGCTGGCATGGAGAAAGCAGTGAGGAAAAAGGTCTCTCTCTACAGACAAATCTAACATGTCTTCTGTCTGTCTGTCTGTCTGTCTGTCTTCTTCCCATCTTCACCCAAGCACATGGTAAGTGTCTTAGTGTTCCATTGTTGTGAAGAGATGCCATGACCATGGCAACTCATAGAAGAAAGACTTTAATTGGGTCCGGCTTACAGTTTCAGAAATTTGGTTCATTGTCACCATGGCAGGGAGCATGGCAGCACACAGGCAGACATGGTACTGGAGAGGTAGCTGAGAGTTCTATGTCTGGACCAGCAGGCAGCAGAAAGAGAGAAACACTGGGCCTGACTTGAGCATTTGAAACCAATGACACACTTCCTCCAACAAGGCCACACCTCTCAATCCCTTTCAAGGAGTTCCACTCCCTAATGACCAAACAGTCAAACAAATGAGTGTACAGGGGCCGTACTCATTCAAACCACCACACTGGGTGAACAAGACTTCTCAGCAGAAATGTGAAATCTCTTCCAGTCTTTTCCTAAGCTTTTCCCCATGCTGAGGGGAGAGCTGGTAAACAGTCAAGCTCGCCTTGCTTTTAATCAGTTATAAAAAAAAAAAAATCATTCAGTTCATCTGGCACACAGATGAAAAGTAAGTTGGTGTTCCCTGGTAGCAGCAAGACACCCATGACTGAAGCTATCGATTGTGTGAACTTTTCCTGGGGTGGGGCTGAGGGGACGGGGAACCAATGACAGCCTAAGGAAGCAATGCCACTCACTTCTAGCCTGGTGAAACAATGACACTGACTGTGGTTACTCATAAGAGCATGGGAAATTAATGGATTAGTACAGCACTGAAGATCAGTCTTCCCAGCAACTGTTAACCACATACACATCCTTGGGAAAGGGTGAGGCCTTCTAAACCAGGACCTCTTCCATGATGGATGATTGGCAGGCCCAATCAAGTGCAGATTCCTGTGGGTCACCACAGCTCCAGAGCTCTCAAGAGAGCAATAGCCATGTGGATGTCAGGCTTCCCCCAACTATGGACTACCAACTACGGAACAGTGTTTCTATTCTCAAAGCAATTGTTTCACTGGACCTCTAGAGGGAAATTTCTCTTCTCTGTCTCCCCCTCCTCCTCTGGGAAAAGTAGCTGTTACCTGTCTTCCCCTGGCCTCCGGGGGAAAGTTGCCTTTTGTCTACTAATAATTAGCTGCAGAGTTACTGATTCTTGAGAAAAGAAACAAAATATATGAGACGAAAGGCCTGGGAATCAATAGAGTTCTTTAGGATTCATAGAGTATCCAGTGGCCTGCAGATCACACACTACAAGATCCAGAGTGACCCCAGGCCCACCAATCTCATATGTCTCCCAACAGCCCCCTAGTGAGCTCTTGTGACTTGGAAAGCAAAGGTGAGATGGTCTCTGTTGACACTAGTATCTGTATTCTTCAGTCTATAAGATTTCCAAATAAACTGTTTTTCTTGTCCCAATGATTTGCCCTTCAATCACTGTCTCTTTGGAGTGGCAGACAATTATTGTCACTCCCTGGCTCACAAAAGGGAAAGCAAGTTTGCATTCATGCAGTCAGCACTCTCCGTGTTTCGTAAATTAGGGACACTCAATCTCCCTCAGGCGATGCATCGTCGTTCATTTTTGAAAGAAGGAATGAAACGCTCGCTCTCTGCTCCTTGTCTCTTCCTCTTAAATATTGAAGATTAATTTTCTTCATTACAGTAGTCAGATGTTTAGTAAGCATTTTGTTTATGATTCAATACTACGTTAGGAAGAAAGCTTAGCAATGCAACTCTGAGATGCTGACAGACTCGTGGGTGAGTCATGCCAGCTCCCTTGCCTACCGACTGTTGTGTTGAACCACAAAACCTCTACACTCACTAAGTCTCCAGAGCTTGTTGGGGTGGGGTAGGGGTGAGGCATAAGAACATCTGCCTTTAGGAACTGACATCAAATTAAAGGATAGGTGAAAAGCACCCAGCTGAGAAGTACACAATAGGACCTCAACCCCTGAAGGCTATCCGTCTGTAGGTGCAATCATTCTCATACATGACTATGTTTTTAGCTGGTCCTGACACAACTGAGGCATGACACTTTGAGTGAGCTATGACCCTTGGGCATTTTTAATTAAAGTAATTGTTTATCCTTTGTCTTTTGTTATGATTAGCTTTGGCTGTCAACTTGATACAAACCTGGAGTCACCTCCTAAGAAGGAAACTCATTTGTTCATTGATGTAGGAAGGCCCAGTCCACCATGGGTAGTACCATCCTTAGGCAGAGGGACTTTGGCTATATAAAAATGGTGGGTGGCACTATCCTTAGGCAGAGGGACCTTGGCTATATAGAAATGGTAGCTGAACATGAGTCTGCTAAAAGCCAGTCAACAAATAGCATCCCTCCAATGTTATTGTGTTTCAAGTTCCCGCCTCCAGGTTCCTGCTTGAGTTTCTGCCTTGAGTATCCTCAATGATTGGCTGGCACCTGGAAGGATAAGCCAAGCAAACCCGTTCAACCACTGTGATGGCTTTTATACGCCTGGGCCAGGGAGTGGCACTATTAGGAGGTGTGGCCTTGTTAGGTAGATGTGTCAAAAGTGAGTACTCTGCTAAGAGCCTTCAGATGAAGATGTAGAATTCTCAGCTCCCCCTGCACCATGCCTGTATGTATGCTGCTATGTTCCTGCCTTGATGATAATATAATAGACTGAACCTCTGAACCTGTAAGCCAGCCCCAATTAAATGTTGTCCTTATAAGAGTTGCCTTGGTCATGGTGTCTCTTCACAGCAGTAAAACCCTAACACAGTCACCCAAGTCATTCTTAGTGATTTGTTTTATTACAGCAACAGAAAGCAAACCAGAACACCTTATAGGGTAGAATTAGAGAACCCCCTTGCCCCATAACCCAACCAAATCTCTTTTCCCACAGTATCATTGAAGGAAAATATACTGAACTGTCTCTTATGACAGAGACTCTTTTTGCTGAGAAAATCTCCAGGTTCTCTTATTACCTGAAGCCACTTCAAAAATAAGAGAACCATGGGCTTGAGAGATGGCTCAGCAGTTAGAGCACTGGCTGCTCTTGCAGATGACCTGGGGACAGTTCTCAGAACCCACATGGCGGCTCTCAACTAACTATAACTCCAGCTCCAAAGAATCCAGTGTCCTTGCCTGATCTCCATGGGCACCTGCAAGCAGATGTGAACACACACACACACATACACACACACACACACACACACACACACACACACATATAAAGTAAATCATATTAGTAGACATTGGTCTGCTAGAGAATCCATAGAGAGTATCTTAATACCTTTCAGTATCTTTGAGCTTTATGTGTTGCTCTTTCTGCACAGAAGGAACATCCATTTTTGAAGTTTCAGGTCATATCCCATTGTAATGAAACCAGGAAGACTGGCTCCTGGGAAAGCTCTGACTGCTTCAGAGGGTGGTACCCTGTCAATCAGAGGAGATGTTTGAGAACTGAGGAATGGTTAGAAATGGGGTGGGTAGCAAATGTCATGGAGATACAGCCTCAAGCATTGTATACCATGTGCCTCTGATGGAACACAAAGTAATCCCTAAGTTAGTTTTGACTATCTCTGAGAACTCTCATTGGCTGCCAGAGTAGCCAGAGAGA
>NW_021604786.1:4420434-4432388 GCF_004785775.1 Grammomys surdaster | reverse complement strand
GAGGGAGAGGGAGAGGGAGAGGGAAGAGAGGAGGAGGAAGATGATGAAAAGAAGAAAAAGGAGGAGGAGAGAGAGGAAGAAGAGGAGGAAGAGGAGGAGGAGGAGGAGGAGGAGGAGGAAGAGGAGGAGGAAAAAGAGAAGGAAGAGGAGGAGGAGAGTCTAAGTATATTTTTCTCCTCTTATTGAATGAGTGAGCCCAGTGACTGTGTTATCCTACCTTAAGAAAGTGTGAAGTTGTCCAGACTCCACAACACTTTCTCTATCCAAAATGTCTGACACAACCTTCATTAGGTTCATCGGCCAAACATTTCTCTTAATTCTTCCCGTTCTAATTCACAGTTCAGTCATCAGCCACAGGTAGCTTTCTGTAACTCTTCTCAAATTTTTCTACAAATGTTTGACTAGGGTCAGAGACTTGAGATGAAGTGAAAAGATTTTACATATATATTTGCTGAGAGATGAAAAATCAGTCTTCTCCAGAAATCAGCCCCAATTGGGATGAGAGTTATCCAATCCCAAGCAGTAAGCCTTAAAATATATACATATGCACATAGACATGTATATATACACATACATCATATACACATACATACATGCATACATATACACATACATATACACACATATCTATGCAACACTAAATGAACTCAGCATGTTGTATTAATGAATGTAATGTGTATATATTATATATTACATATGTATGTTACATATAGACACATAAATATATAAATATATAATATATACAATATATAAATATAATATAAATATATAAACAATATAAAAATATATTTAAAATATATAATATAAAATATAATATATAAATAACGTACATATATTTTTATATGTTACATACATATATACACACATATATCTATAAATATATATATTTATAAATATACAAAGGGCCTGACAAGGGCAAAAATTCATGCTCAAGAGTGGACTAAATCTGGGTCTTCAGTAAGAGCAGCAAATGCTCTTAAACACTGGGCCATTTCTGCAGCCACTCCATGAACCTTTCAAGCCACACAGACACTTATGCCCATGTGGAGCGAAAAACATGTTTAAGTTCTGAGGAGGCATGAAAGCAAGATAAAACCATGGGTGTGGTCTACTTACTAAAATAATCAACAGTGCCTTGCCTCCTGGTGCTTCTGTACTTTCACATCCCCATAAGAGAAATGATCTTCAGGTACCAGACTGGATTGTGGGCTACAGTGTGTCGGGGGAGTGGCAGGGGGAGAGAAGGGAGTGGCAAAGGGAGCCTGTCAGAGTATGCAAATGTTTGATACATTTAAAAGACCAGAAGAAACACACCATTCGTCTCTAAAAATAAACCTAGAAACTTATTTCACATTTTGTCGTCCTGCGTATGTTTGTGATAATGTCTCTTTGGTGGAAGAAATGTTCTATTATGTTTGAATTTAAAAAAAAAATAGTTGCGAGTAATTTCTCTGAACAATGCATGTACATGATCTGGGCTTGTTCATTCCTGTGTCCCTCTACAATTAGACATCAGCAGCAAAGGGTACATAGACCGTGTACTGTGCACGAAGTCTTAAGGATGTTATGAACTTGAAAAACGTGACAAGCATGACTAATGGGTAAACTAAGAGTCACCATCCTTGTTGAGCTAAGAAGAGGGAGGTTCCAGGACTTGCCCACGGTCAACAGTAAATTCCAGGATCATAATGACAACTCAGAGGGTCTAACTTCAGTCATTGCTTCTGCCCCTCCAGCCTGTGCCAGCATCTGTTCCTAGATGCCCCCCAAGGTCTTCCGAGCACATCAGGAGTCTGTCCACCAGAAGACTTCTTTGAAGTGGAAACTTAAGGGTTCTTTGGAAAGTCAGTTGGATGATGTTTTTCCAGGGCAAACATGTTAAGGAACATTTCGTTAAACTGGACACAGGTGAGAGCCTAAGGCAAAGTTGTGAAGGGATGTTTCACTGAAACAGACACATGAAAGAGTATGTTCTGCTAAAACAAACACAAGAAAAGACACGCAATGAAGGATTCATTGCTAACAGCACGCATGTATTGGTCCTCCTTATACTGTGTAGTTGAGCTGCACTTGTCAGGACTCCATAGAGAGAAACACACAGAAAGACTTCTGGCAACATACTGCAGTTTGTCGTCACTTTCTAAGACTCAGGCTGACTGGCTGCATGTGCTGAGGCAAGACACGTGGAGGACACGTGATGTTTGGAGGCTGTAAATCGGACTGGACAGACAAGGACGGAGGCTGAGCTTGGCTTGCTGGTACAGCTAGCTGTGCAACACTTATGGGTCTCCTGGCTTCACTGATCTTCACTTCCCTGAGAGAGGCAGAGCTGAGAATGTCTTCTGCTGTTCCTGCTGGTCCCTCCTGCTGACTCGATCCAAGGTTTAGGCCTGGCTGTCTCTACTAGGTTGCGTCACCGCTATTGCTGACCAGACTTTACCAAACTGGACTGCTAGTATATCCGTGAAGTGTTTGTGGGTGGATCTAGCTGCTTCTTGTGGCCTGTGAACTGAACTGCAAATTTCCAGGCAACACAGACAGGAGTTGCTCCAAAGAACCTTTCTAAACAGGTCCACATCCCCTGTATCCTTTCTTTCCCACTACCTCTGGTGGGTGGTGAGCTACAAGGGAGGTGAAAGCAATTATAAGAACCATCATTAAAAATAAGGTCTGAAAAAAATTAAAGCTATACTTCTTTCCTGCCGGCGTTACTCTATTCTTTCCCTTGTATCCTTCAATTAAAAAAAAAAAAGTCTATCACAATTCACACTGATTTCAGTCATTAACCACTTTGTTTCTCTCAGACTCCTCAGTGTTAACAGAAAATGTTAAAGTATTATATCCACAAACACCCTCTCTGTCTTGTTCACAGTAGTGTTCCTAACACAGCATAGTATTCAATTCAGAGTAACTATCAGTTAAACACGGCGTGGGTGAGTAGATAGAGAGGTAGCTAGACAGACATTATAGGATGCTCTATACAATCTGGGTGAGTCACATCATTGAGATAACATTCCACTGACTGAAAAATTCAATCATTTTAGGTTCAGGAAATAAAAATAATGGACCCAGACTGTCAAGGGAACGTGGTCCTAGAGGAATCAGTGACTCTGGATCTAATCACAAGACATTTTACACATCTGTCTTCCCACAAGAGCCGGTGGCCATTTTGCAATCACCAATGTCAAAGACCATGCAGCTAATAGACATGAGATCTAGACATGAGAGGACTCAGCTGACAGAGGCCCAGGTTTTCAGCCTCCCCTTCCCTACCTGGTTCCAGATTCGTGACTCTAACCTTTATATCTAAAAGTCTGGAACTGCATTGGACAACTAGGTCTTCAATGATTTCCGTCAATCAACTGCCCAAGTGACAGTGAAACTAGACAGGGTACCAATCATCAAAGCCTTATCACGTAATTATCTTATAAATTTGATATTTATACGATATATATCTTATGCAAATTTCTAAATTTATTTAATAATTTATTTAATAATATGCAGCTTTCTCTAAACAGCTACAATGAACAGAAACGAGTGTTACTAATCACCAGTGATACAGACCCACTCTGGGGTCATGGCTTTCTCTCCCAGTCCCAAATGATAAATAGGACATTTTCTTAAGCTCATAGCCTGCTCTCAAAGACCTGTCTGATGCCTGTCATGCTGCCTGAGGAAGGGCCATGTATTCATTAGGTGGAATCAATCAGCTGGTATCAATAGTGTCAGAGTCCTAAAGGAAACGGACAGGGTACCTCAAACAGGCAATTTGAAGAGAATACAGCGAAGGGTTTTGTTGACAGAATTATTATGACAAACAACGGTACTGATTATCATCTTTCTCCAGGACTAGCAACCGTAGGAGATTGCTGAATCAGACCAGAAAAGCCAAGAGGGGGCTACTGGTTATGAGAACCACGCTCCTAAATGCTCAGCTGTGGGCAGGAAGTTGCCCAGACAAGACACAAAACAGCCAGATGCCTACGTCAGCTATGGGACGACAAAGATGGTCCATGCATCCATCCATCCGCTAAGATCGGAACCCAGAGAATGAAGGGAGTCTTGTCAGAGCACAGAATGGAGGGCGGGTGGGGGTGAGGTGCAAAAGAACTCTTCGTCCATGGGACTCCTCAAGCCGTTGGCTGATTGATGTCATCAGGGTGACCAGCCTGTGCCGGGTCAGAGCATGGGATCACTGTAGTATGTAAAGTCCTGGTTACCAGCACGTGATTGGTATAGCACGTAAAATCCTGATTATCGATAATTGATTGCTGTCACACGGTCTTCTCATGGGGCCTGGAGGAAGCCAAGCTACAGGAGATGACAGGCAGGGCGTTTCCACCCTCTGACACTGCACAGAAATGAAGGGCGGCAGAGTAGGCTGGGAAATGCTGGAGAGGATAGGTCTGTGGCCCTCCCGTCCTTCGTGCTGTGACTTTGTGAGCAGCTGTATGTGTGTGCATGTGTGTACATAATACATGCATGTGTATATGTGTGTATGTATATACATGTATACACTTATATGTGTATGTGTGTACATTATACACATGTGTGTATATATATGCATGTGTGTGCATTATACACGGGCGCACATTATACATGTGTGTACACTATACATATCTACATATATGCATAATCACATATATGCATATGTGCATATGTGTGTGTATGTATGTATGTATGTATGGGATCTACCATCAGTCAGTCACCGGCATTTTAATTCCATGTTAACCATTACACAGATGACGGCAGCCCACCCACCACTTGGGACAGAGTCCGTGTCCACTGAGTTAACTCCCATGGGTGCGAGAAGAACAAGCTTGGGACACAGAAGCTGAAACTCATCCAAATGTCTCTTCTAATGCTCGGAGGTGGCTGACATTTTACCAGACCCCTTCATAGAGTCATGATTGTGACAGGGCTTCACACTAGCTGCTCCTGAGTGTCATGAGACTGATTTATAAAGGTCCCATGATGCACCGGTTCTGAAGGAGCTCATTGTCTGGGGACAGTATCCTACCTCAGCACGGCGATCTTCAGTAGTTTGGATCCAACATCCAGAAATAGAAGAAAGTGCTGTGAAACAAGGCGTGGCAACACAAATGGACAAAACCAGGTTGTGGAGACCTGGTGAGCCTTGCCTCCTCGAAGGTTCAAGCTGCCGTTGGCCCTGAGGACCTGTGCAAGGCCTGGGTGCTCCTCCGACATCCGTCTCTAACTTCACCATCCGCTCTGGCTGGAATGTGTTTAAACCAAATGGTCGAGCAAGACTAAGTTCTGAGACCAGTTCTCTTCAGGCTACAGACGAACCTTCACTCTGGTTCCTGTGAGTCTGAAGGCAGATACAGCAGCACAAGAAAACCCCAGGTCTCCACGCAGATTTTCTGTTTTCAAATTCATTGGGCTCACTAACTTGATCCCCCATGTACGCAGGGATGGAGAGGCTGCTGCTTTGCAGAAGAACTGAGTTCAGTTCTCAGCACTCAGGTGGCTCACAACATCTGTAGCACTGAAGGATCCCATGCCCTCTTCTGGTTTCCATGGTCACCGGGCCATGTGTGTAATGCTCAAACATAGACACAGACAAAACATCATGATATGAGGGAAGGGATAAAAGCCACCCAACCACAGAGGGTTAAATGCTCACACACAGCCTGAGAAATCCAAAGAGAAGCACTATGACATCAGAGTCCCATGAAATCCAAGCCAACCCCTCTGACGTGGAATCTAAACATCTGTTCTGTGGACCAGAACTCACAATCGATAAAGTCAGTTAGGGATTTTTGTCAGTCTTTTTCCTCCAATTTTTTTTTTAATGTGATGGGTTCCATATTACAGGTTCCTCCTGTGACTTTGTAAAATTTTAGACATTATCTGACAATGACTGGTCTGGTGACCAGTTTGTTTGTTTGTTTGTTTGTTTAAGACACATCACCAAAGCCTTATTGTGAAGCTGGAAACATTAAGAGTGTGAGTATAGATTTTACATAAATAGAACCATAATGATGGGCTCCCAACAACAGCAAAATTAGAGGTTCCAGCATTTTCTAACAGATGGCACTCTGCCTTGTATTATCATGTTCATGTTAGCAACAGTCTTCATTCTACAGAGATATCTTTCATTGTGAGATCTTCCAAGCGAGCGGGGATTAAGGAAAGGATGTAAACACACTCACACGCTCATTTGGAAGATCTTACAGTTGCAAAGTGCTCATTTGCCTCTAACAGGCTTCATTCTCTGTTAAAAAAAAAAAAAAAAAAAAGTCTTCCCGCTGTTTTTTTTTAACAGTGGAGAGATTGCAACATTGTTGCTAAGGTTGTTGATTCTAACCAGCTTTCATTAGCCGTAAAAACCCACAAAGAATCAATCAATACTTTGTGGTTTTTCAAAGGAGCCTTCAAGGTGGGTACCATTAACATACTCATTGTATCCAAACAATATTAGCCCCAGAGGTGGGAAGGAGGGGGGGACATGAAAAGAAATGGGAAATATCCTTCCTATGCTAATAACGCTTTCCATTAACTAAAGCAATTTAAGCCAATAATATGCTGCTTACTTACAGACTAGTACAATATCCAAAATTTCCCTTACATAACAAGCCACTGTATTTAATGGGATTTTCTGCACAATAATACACAGGACTTAATTGAGCTATTTATTGTCTGTGGCATCTGTCCATTAGAACCCTCCTTCTTTAGGTTTAGCTTTGCCTGTCTCTGCACCACAAGGCTGACAGCCATTTGATTCTAGAATACTATAACTGCTTAGCTTTACCTTGGCATGACTTACAGCTCTTACAAAAGCCTCATACAATGCAGGGAGCATGTTCCGCACTTAATAAATGCACCTACGGAAGTGGATTCTCTCCGCCATATTTCTCCTCAGTATGGTTTGTAGTGGGTGTGAATACATAGAAAGGGAGTGGACTGAGGCAACGAACCAGTTCTATTAATCATTTTTACTGGTTTGCTGATTTAAAAAAAATCTACCTTAAGGAAAAACCTGGGTTTATTTATCATGAGGTCATGTAACTCCATTTTGTAAGAATATCCCATATTTACATGTTACAAAGCATTTGCAGGACTGGGTTGCCTTTCTGAACACATGACCGTTCCAAACACTACCAAAACCAGAACAGCATGTGAAGACAGAGGGTCCAGCTCAGTGAATCCACAGTCCTAGCACAGAGCTGTTGTCCCGCATTACCTCTGTTTAGAGAGCACGTGCCCTCCCACGCAGTTTCTGGAAAGAGCTTTGCTTCCTGTAAAGGTTTGCACCGAGGCCAGGTCACAAAAAACGCCTACTGAGAAGAGGGATGACTTAAGAAGATAAAGAGTTCCTCAGATTGTAATGCGAGTGGATAGAAAAGTGATTTACCTTTTACCCTTTTACCATCCCCGCCTCACCCCCCACCCCGCGCCCAAAATGAAGTTTACACAAAGCTACCGCATAAACCATTATCTCCTCCCCTGTGGATAATTTGAGTCACCTTGCATAATTTACAGTCTTTGTCATGCAAACAATTTTAAGTCCCATTCTGCAGTAGCACGTCTTCCGTTGAAGCCAGCACAGACAGATCCTATCCCACTGTAGGAAATCTGTCAGAATTGCAAAATTTAAAAAAAAAAAAAAATCTTTTCTGGAATAAGAGCAGACGCTTTGCTTTTCAAGTTGATGTTGCAGGCGGGCGTCGGGAGTGGCAGTATGAGTGAACATTATGAGTGCAAAGGTTATGAGAGAGGTAAGAAACGGGGCAAGGGGGAAGGAAGGGAGCATCAGATCCCTGGAGTGAGAGTTACCAGTAGTCATAACTAACGGAGGTGGGGGTGGGGGTAGGGAGGGCACTGGGAGCCTAACCTGGGTCCCTTTCCATCTCTCCAGCCGCTGAGTTTGTGGTTTCGCTTTATTCTCCAGATCTTTACTGAGACCAGTCTTGATGTCTTGCAAGGGCTGCTGTCACACACAGTTCTCCTGTGTGAAGGTCTTACGCAGCCTGTGGAGGACAAGGAGAAAGGGTTCGAAATTCAAGTTTTCTAATCCGGGAGAAGCCTTCACAGGAAAAGATTTCAGTCACTCCCAACAGAAACATTAATTAAGCTCTAACCAATAACTCTTTCAACTTGGAGATGCCAGAAGAACTGTGCACCTCACCCACGCATCCAAACAGCTCACAGTGGGCAGCCGGGACCACCTGTGTTTGCTTTCCCACTTGTAGTGGCCACGAGATGACCAATTTCTCAGGGGCCTTCAGTCTCCCCTGAGGGTCCCTTCAGCCTGCTCAGAGCTTCATCTCTCTGCCTCTTCCCAAGGGCTATAATTTTACACCCACACTCCCCTGATGTCTCTCTTTGTAACCTCATCTCTTCATCAAAGGACACCTGTCAAATGAGATGTTCGCCCGGCTCTGAAGGTATCACTTTAAACTTCTAGCACCTTCCAAGACATTTTCTCTGAAACACAGCTGCGTTCAGACATCCTCCTGATTGACTTCATGTGACTAAGCACAGGGAACAAGATTTACCCTGTTCTTGACCCTGTTAGCACTCACTGCCTATGACTGAATCTGTATGAGTGAGCACCAGGCTCAAATTCCAGGGACCCTGCGTAACTTCTGAGGAGTCTCTGCTGCCATTATACAGCGACGTTCTAAAAATAAATTATGTGGATGTGTGTGTGTGTGGGGGGGGAGTATAGGCACATGAGGGTGGAATGTTTTACCAGAGTCAGTATTGTAGGGCTCTTCATCTCATTCAAGAAGTGGATTACAGAAGAAACTTTGAGAAGACGCTGGCTGAGAAGGAGCTGGCTGGCAGAAACAGAATGAGATTTGAGTGCAGTGTAGCCACCTGCAGGGCTAGCGAGGTACTGCAGCCTTTCCCTATAATCCCAGGTCAGCGGAAGGAGACAGAAAGAGGACCACAAGTTAGAGAACACTCCGGGATATATGGTGTGTGTGAGGCCAGCCTGGGCTACACAGTAAAACCATGCATACATATACAAGAAATCTATCACGGACCTCAAAACTGAAGAAACCACTGACATTCTTACAGTATATAGTATGTATGTGTGTATGCATGTGAATGTACTCTCTCTATATGTGTGTGTAGTTTATATATACATATGTGTGTATATGTAGGAGTGGTCAAATATACACATATATGTATAATTATTCATATGTATATATTTATGTATATAGTTCATATAAACACTATATATATACACATGTATATATACTGTTCATATATGTACATATATGCACACATGTGTCTGTTTTACCAGAGCCATTATATATATGTGTATATATAAACTATACATACATATAGATGAACACATATGTATCTATGTATCTATAAAGTATAGAGAAATTAGTTAAGAATTAAGTAAGCAAGACTGTGACAAAGAGCATTTGGGGCAAGGAAGGACATCCAAGGTCAAGAAAATGCTGGAATGTTACAGGCAAGAATGAGGAAAGAAGAAAGCCTGGCTGCTGAACTAGATGCCCTAGGGTGGGGTGGTAACCAAGGGGGCCTCTCCTTCTCCTCAGAAAAGGGAAGCAATTCGGGGGAGGGGGGGGACTTATAAGGGTGAGACTAGGAAGGAAGGAGTGAGTGGGCTGTGATCTGGATGTAAAGTGAATTAAAAAATAATGATAAGGGCTGGAGAGATGGCTCAGCGGTTAAGAGCACTGACTGCTCTTCCACAGGTCCTGAGTTCAATTCCCAGCAACCACATGGTGGCTCATGACCATCTCTAATGGGATCTGATGCCCTCTTCTGGTGTATCTAAAGACAGCAACAGTGTACTCATACATAAAATAAATAAATAATTCTTTAAAAAAAAAAGATTCCAATTCTTTAAAAAAAAATAATGATAATAATTTACCTCTGGGAGGGATGAAGAAAGAGGAGGAGGAGGAGGAGGAAGAGGAGGATAAAGAGAAGGAGAAGAAATTCTGTGTCCTTCCTTAATTAAGCATGCAGAAAAGAGTGACTGGTAGCGGGGTTGACGACAGGGATGAGGAATCTCCTCTCCTGGGTTCACAGTGGCAGGCCATCCATCCACGATTCCCACCGGATGCCTCTCTGACACAACACAGGTGCGCCCTGGTCTGCCTTGAGAAGGGAGTCTTTGCAAAAACTGGCTTGTCTTCAAAAAAGTCATTTTACCAGAAAATTAAGCAAAGAGTTGATGCGCCAAAGCTACCAATTCATTTAAGATTGTTTCTTCTTAACTATTTGCACGTTAACTAACAGCAGTTAGCCCTGGAAGAGATTTAGCACCGGAAGAGATTTACTAGACTTTTTGGAGATAGTCTTTGTTAACTTTCTTTTATCCCTTGTGATGTCATTTTAAGGAATATTTAGTTTGTTGGAAACCATGCTGAGTCATTTAAAGAGCCAACTAATTACTCAAAACATGAGGACCCAAGTTCAGATCCCTAGAATTCGCCTGAAGCCAGACACAGTAGCACATAGATATGACCCTAACATTCCTTCAAGACAGAAGGCAGAGAGACTATGGGCCAGAAGACTATGGGCCAGCTAGCCTGGCAGATACAATAAACAAGAGACCCTAACTCAAACAAAATGGAGGTGAAGACCAATACCCAAGGCTGTCCCCTGGGTGCCACCCAGGCATCATATTTGAATGCTATCAGGGCTTTAGAACAAATATCAATTGAAGAAATTCCTTTGTGCGGTGTGTGCTATGTAAGCTTATAAAACATTTGGTCCACATTGAGAGAAACTCATGGTTCCTGATTACAAGGTCTATCGAAAGCCACAACCATCGTCAGATGGAGGAGGCTGGCTACATAACCCTCACTCGTATGACACACACAACTACAGTGGAAACATATCCTTTTTGAGTCATGCTGGCTACAAATCAGAGGTGACAGCAATGAACTGAGGGAAGACGTCACGCCCACCTGATCGTTGGTGTGTGGGTCATGTTGTTGCCCATCGTTGACCAGGTAAATTAGTCGTGAGTTGGCATCGATTGAAAGCCTGGCTCTGTCTCCCTCTCAGGGTTGCCTGGGTGCCCAGTGGGGTCTTCTAGAGGGAGCAGAACAGGATGTGACTTCAGTCCCACTGAGGCTTGATAATCAGAGCTTGAACAGGTGGGACCCCATGTCGAGAGTCTTTTAGAAGCCTCTCAGTCAGGCATGGCAAGCAAACATTGCTACCAGGGAACAGTACACACTGTCCTGTAAGCCACTCTGGGTGTTATGGTGGAATGTCACCAGGACGGTGACAGTATGTGGCCCTTGCAGATCGAAACTCCAACTTTCCACCCATTAAGACTTAAGCACCTACTCACGTCCAAGTTCCCAAACACTTTCCTCTCCCCGGTAAAAGGACCACAGAGGATCTGAGGCCGATTTATAAATGCGAGCATTGAGCTCCATTGCAAAGCCGAGCGCTGGCTTTTTCTGTGTGGATTTTGATTTGGCTTCTCTCCAAGATACAAGCTGTGCCTCTTACCCTCGGAGAGATAAGAGGGAAAGAAATTCATACCCTGGGAAAGCTAAATAACTGCACAGAATGTAACAACGTGGCTGAAGAAATGTCAGTGGGCAGGAATTGATTATCTGCTACGGGAAAGATACCGAGACAGTGGTCTGCAAACGGTGATCTACGGAGCCTCTGGTGGTGGGATTGGGAGTAGAACTATCCACCCTGCAGGAGAAGAGAACCGTCTGGACTGGACTGGAAAGGTGACAGGGTGCTCATGCGCAAGGCTGAAGAGTGGAGTTTGATTTCTCTGATCCCACAAGATGGAAGGAGAGAGCCAGCTCCTGAAGAGTATCCTCTGACCTCCATAATACCTGAAGTGGCAAGCAAACACACACACACACACACACACACAAACACACACACAGAGGCACGCACATGAGAGAGAGAGAGAGAGAGAGACAGAGAGAGAGACAGAGAGAGACAGAGAGAGACAGAGA
>NW_021604786.1:4399492-4420424 GCF_004785775.1 Grammomys surdaster | reverse complement strand
AAAGACAGAGACACACAGAGACAGAGAGACAGAGAGAGACAGAGAGACAGAGACAGAGAGAGACAGAGAGACAGAGACAGAGACAGACAGAGAGACAGAGTCAGAGACAGACAGAGAGACAGAGACAGAGACACAGAGAAAGACAGAGACAGAGACAGAGACATAGAGAAAGACATAGACAGATAGAGACAGAGAGACAGAGACAGAGAGAAACAGACAGACAGAGACATAAACAAAGACAGAGAAATTCATTTTTTTTTTTAAAGAAGTTATCCAATCAACAAGATTTCAGCCTAACCAGGCAGTCCAGCTGCCACTTTACCAGGGTGACCCTTGTTTTGGTTTGGGGTTGGGACGTGTTCTTTTATTTTCAACAGAGCATCTGTACATTCCAGGCCACCATGCCCAGCTACTTTTCTTAGCTTGAGTTCTGCTGTCAGAACTCAAGTGCAAATGACCACCACTTACCTAACAGAGGTCATCTCTTTCACCTCTTCTCAGAAGACGTTAAATAAAAATTATATGTAATTACGGCTATATAGTATGTATTATATAATATTTTATAATATATTATATAAAACACTTATTATATAGTATTATACACTATTTTACAATATAAAGCTTAGAATAAGACTGACTGTGAGTTTTACTTCTCAACAAACTTACTCTTTCCAATTCATGGTGGGTCTTTGGACTCTGATGCAGCCCAAGATCTCTGCCATGAACTGTCATGAGCTAGTACAGAAAACGGGGCCCGAGTCCGAGGAAAAACTCTCATTTCTACTGACTTGGAAACACAAAAGAAACCGTAGTGTCAGAGTGAGGAGACATCATCTCTCTGTACTAACATCAGCTCAAAGAAAGGGTGTGGAATATTAATGGCATAAACACATACATGTAACAATATAGGGAGCTAAACACATAAATGTAACAAAATAGCAAGCCTCTTTTTTTAAAAAAAAAAAAAGCATTCTGTTACTTCCTTGGGAAGTCCATGTCTGGAATTATGATAACTCTGTTTGCCTTCAGTTCAATTCAGAAACATTTTGCTGTAGAATTGCTTTACATCAGATTTGAAAAACATAAGCAGACTTTTACCAAATATAGACACACAGATCGTAAACTGAAAATAGAAGCCAGAAGCCAGATGCTGGAAACCCAGGGAACATTGACATTGTATTACACTTGGCACTGGGAGAAAAAAAAAAAAAGAATCCACAGTGATTTACTGGCTTTACAAAAGAATGAAGAATTAGCTGGAAACATACTTGAACTATCAAAAATATGTGCGTTTTGGCAATGAGTAAAAAGAAGATTTATTTAATGTTAGAGAGGTTAGCGGCGAAGAGCTAAAAAGGAAAAACAACAATATCACATATTAACTTTGTTCTTAAACATCCACACTTAATGTATCAACTCTGGCTGCTGTTATATGCCTTGGCAATTCAATAAAGTTAGTGAAATGGAAAATTGAAATTTTTTATTGTGATATTTCCAATTTCTCTACTAGTGGAATGGTTTAATAATAAACCATTTCGTATGCTGTCAGGGCACTCATTAAAATGAGCGGGCTATCATTTTTTTCCTTTCTATTCCTGCCTATCAGAGACTTTATTTACCAGTGCTTATCAAGTAGAACACATGGCCCAACTAACCATTTGTGTGGTACTTTTCCAGTGAGCAAATATCATCTCTGGTTAAAGACAGAGTTTTTAAAGCTACAGGGTCCTCTTGATAGTCTCATAACGTATCTTTCACATTATAAACAGAGAAAGTTGAGCATGGTGAAGATGAGCAATTTCTCCATAGCCAGCAGCTAATCCACGGCACACAGGCATCCTGCTTCCAGAAGAATGTTCTGGCACAACAGAACCTGTTATTAGCTTGCAATTATTTTAAAAACAACTGTTTAGCAGGTCTGAATATTTTTATCTGACCAAAAAAAAAAAATGTTAAGGGAGTGGTTGATGAATTTTAATTCAGCCTTATTGATGGGTTTTCAGTCTGCCAAGGCATCAAACTCCATTGATAATATCCCTAAGTGGATCTAGATATTTCCTACAGACACGTTCTGCGCATCTGCCTCTGTCTCATAATGGCCACACAAAGCCGCAGCAAATATGGACTCCTTCATTTGTAAGACAGTTTCTTCATAAAGCCAAACCCACTCCTTGCTGATCTTTGCAGAGTTCATCTGCTCCTAATCTGGAACCTTCCATTAACCTGCTCATATCATTAACGTATTTCTCTTTCAAACGGCAATCCTGGCATGTGTTCCTTGGCTCCGACCCTCCATAAAACATTTATATCAGCCATTAACCCCCCTGACATAACAGGCTTGATCAGAAGGAGGACAAATTGGAGCTGAAATACCCAGGAGCGAATTGAACTCTCTATTCAGTCGCCGACAAGCCCTGTTCCCCAGAGCCAATCGTTCGTCTCGGCACACGTTTATCTCCATGGGCAACAGAGGTGGCAACTCTCACGGCCTCTGAGATCTGAAACTCTCTGCTTCCAAATGGATCCTCTTTAAGCCGACCTTAATAATAATTAGGCTTGTGCTAAGCGTTCAGACCCTGTTCCTCTACACGCTCGCCACATATCCCGGCCCTAGTACGGAGATAAGTCAAGCGAGCCGCGATAAAGTGTGACATCTTCCTTTACTACACTACGAACCCCATAAAAGGTTAACTCATTTTACAGGCCGGTGCCTGGTAGAATTGACTGTCTATAAATGTTTGATATGTGGACACATAATAGAGGATTGCCATTGCTTATGTAATAAGAGTCTAAATGGGTGAGATCATATTATCGTTGAAAATAGCCAGAAATCGTTGCCCTGGGTCTCATGGGAAGAGGTAGTGCTTATTTGAAGTGTGTGTGTGTGTGTGTGTGTGTGTGTGCAGTAATGGACTTCAAAGCACAGTTTCTATAGCCCGACTAGTCCTCTCAATCTCTGTAGCATTCTTCTCCTCTGCAAGGCTTTGAAGAGCCAGATCTGTTGCCCAGCAGCCCCACCACCCCAAGCCTCTCCACGGAGTTTATGTCGTCTTCTACTCCCGTTATGTGACTTTAAAACCAAGAAAACCAAATAAAAGAAATTACGTTCTGTAACAAAGCAAATTTTTTTTTCTAAAATATGGGAAGAGATCTAGAACAAGTTATCTGTGAAAATTAATTTCTGAATTTATATCATTTTGCTCTTCCCTCGTTTCTTATTTTCCTCCCTAAAAGAACCATTCATTCCAGGTAGTTCCATCTTTCTTCCTATCTGGTCGGTTTCTAACAAATGTATCTACCACCATGGGGACTATGGTGTTTCCGTTTCAATGCCAAGCGTGGTGCTGTCTTTGTATCTTCCTGGTTTGGTTTATGCCCAGGATGGAGTGTGTCTTCAGCAGTGCCCCTGCCTGTGTGCAAACGATCTCTGTGTTACTTTAATAAATTCTTTGTCAGTTTTTAATTGTCCACACACCGTAAGATATGCAAGGCATCCAGAATGTTGATTCCCAGTGGGATAGCCTACCCGCCTCTGACACATCTCTTCTTGGATGTATCTGCTGCTCTTGGACAAGCCCATTTCTCTGGCTTCCTTCCACGCAGGGTCCTTTCAGACAATAAAAATCTGTTTGATTGCTATCTACTAACTTTCCCGCAGTCGTGGCTCCATATTGGCGTAAACAACCTAGATTAACACATACATAATGTTAATATTTTTAACTCACTTTTTAAATCCTCATCACAATCCTAATGGCATCATTAATCCATTGTAATTATACCCATTATTACAGACATGATTTCTTCGTGGGGATCTTCATTATTATAAGCGGTATTTTATATTTGCATTATAAATCCTAGCGATAAACTGAAATGTCGAGAACCACCCCTAACGTTTCTGTTATTGGCTTCACCCAAGGATCACTCACTCAAGCAGGGACACGATTATATCTACGTAACTGCCAAAGGATTCAAATAACCCCTTGCTCTGAAAAATATTACTGCCGTGTTCGTAAAAATAATAACTAAGGTTTATTGTTCGTTTGCCAAATGGCAATGACAACATTACCACGAAGTGTCACAAGGCGTATTATGTCACTGATGTTTGCAATGCAGCTGTGATAGAGAAAACTCACATAGCTCCATTTTACTGACAGGAAAACCAAGGTTGATTGGACTGCGGAGATGGTTCAGCAGTTAGGCAGTACCTGCTGCTCTTCCGGAGAATGGTAGTTTGGTTTCCAAAGTCCACCTCAGTTGCTCATAACTGCCTATAACTCTAGTTACACGACATCCAATGCCCTCTTCTGGCCTCTGCAGTCTCCGACATACTATGTATACAAATACACACACAAACACACGCACGCGCACGCACACATGCACTCAAATGTACACACACACACTACACATACATAAATAAAAATTTGAAAGTAAATATTTTAAAAGAAAAAAAAAAGAAAGAAAGAAAACCAAGTCTTTGACAGGTAAAATAATTTCACGAGACTCTCCAAATAAAACCTGAGCATTCCGGAAATGGAGCCCAGATGAATTCATCCCTTGCCACCAGGTCTCGAGACTGCTGCCGAACCCACTGCTTTCTGGAAGCCCCGAGCTTTCTGCCTTTGAATGCTTGATCTCCAAGCTCAGATTTGCAGATCCGTCTGATGTGCTATCTTAAGACTCAAAACAGGTAAAGGGTCCAAACTGAACTCACCGTTTGAGGAGTGGCGTGCTCTCGGGGTTATAATGAATCATTATGGTTCAGAAATTAGCAAATACGGTAAACCACATTGGAGCCTGGTGTAAGGACTGCACAGTTAGGAGCACTGTATTCTAACCGTGAATTTGCTGATATTGACTGATTAGTCTGGGAGCTAATGAGCTTAGGCCCTGCGCACCTTAGCAGCCTTTTCTCTGGGAGATAAGGCTTAAAGTTTAATTTCTTTTCACAAAGATTAATCAAAGATCTTTTTTTCCAGCTGCCAAAAGATAACAGACCTAAAAAACCGATTAAAACTAAATTTAAATCTAGACCCAAAGATTTAGATAGTGTCATCTTACATCTCATCTCTTCATGAGTTTATTTTTGTAAAAAAAAAAAAAAGCGAACGCACAAAGCGTGATATTTTTAATTATTTTCCATTCATTGTAATCTAACACACAAATCGCTCCAAGAATGAAGTGCTGTCCCAATGTTTAAAGGTCCTGTGAATCTTCTGAGAAGATATTCAACATATTATCTCAATAATGATAGCTTACAAATCAGGAATATTTATTGTTTTCATTAGGTAAGGCTGATTATATGCCTTCAGAATTAAGATGCTTTTAAATTTGCATCATGAATTATAAAAGTTTAAATATAAATTAACTTCCTTAACTATAGGATAAATTTACCCAAATTGTCTTTAGAGAAAAGCATGCTGGCTTAATTAGGATTACTGATGCTACAGTGAAATACTATGACCAAAGCTGGTTGGGGAGGAAAGGCTTTGTTTGGGTCATGCTTCTGCCTCACAGTTCATCACTGGAGGAAGTCAGGGCAGGAACTCATACAGGGCAGGAACCTGGAGGCAGGAGCTGACGCAGAGACCATGGAGGGGTGCTGCTTACTGGCTTGCTCCCCATGGCTTGTTCAGCCTGCTTTGTTATAGAAACTAGGACCTCCAGCCCAGGGATGGCCCCACCCACAATGGGCTGGGACCTCCTCCATCAATCACTAATTGAGAAAATGCCCTACAGCTGGATCTTAGGGAGACAAGCACTCAGTTGAGACTCTCTCTTTTCAGATAGCTCTAGTTTGTGACAAGGTAACATAAAGGTAGCCAGATCAAATGGGTTGTGCTGTCCAGTCAGCATCAAAAATGTACTAAGGTTGGGCAGAGTTAAGACCCAGACACTACCAACTATGGCTTCAAATATCTCAGCTTTTAGGCTGATTTATTTTAGATATTTTAATAACAAAAGTAATAAAACAAGGGCTGGGGAGATGGCTCAATCAGTACAGTGGTTGCTATGTAAACATGATGACCTGATTTCAATTCAGAGCATCCATGCTAAAAAAAAAAAAAAAAAGGCTGGATGTGGTAGCACATACCTGCTACTGTAGGGCTGGGAAAGGAGAGAAAGGGGGTCTCTCGGCTTACTGGCCTGTCCATCTAGCCTAACTGGTTCCAGTTGAAATGAGAGAGGCATGCTAAGAAAAAATAATGGAGAATAACTGTCAATATCTAGCCATTAGAAAGAGAGAGACAGACAGAGAGAAACAGAGACACAGACACAGAGACACAGAGACACAGAAACAGAGAGACAGAGGGAAAGAGACAGGCAGAGACAGAGATACAGACAGACACAGAGAGAGATGGGGAAGGCAGGGTCAAAAGTAACTTAATGTAGCTGTTTCATAAAGTCTAGACTTAAGAATGGTCAAGTACTGCCTGGAGAGATAGCTCAGTGGTTAAGAGCACTGACTGCTCTTCCAGAGGTCCTGAGTTCAATTCCCAGCAACCACATGGTGGCTCGCAACCATCTGTAATGGGATCTGATGGCCTCTTCAGGTGTGTCTGAAGACAGCTACAGTGTATTTATGTAAATAAAATAAATGAACCAAAAAAAAAAAGAAAGAAAGAGAAAAAGGAATGGTCAAATATTTCTCAATCTATTCTGTTATATATTTAAAAATCCACATAGCAATAACTTACCTTTTCACTTGGAATTCTATTCTAGTCTGTCTGAGGCTCACAAAACTGAAGCCTCCCATAGCCAATGATGTCCAGTGCCCTTGTATGATATTGGTTGGTCATGTTTGTGTCTTCCCTAGGAAACTGTTAAGGTCTTTGCATCTACTTTTTTTTTTTTTTTTAGATTAAGTAGAGTTCTCACTTTCTACTTCCTGCTAGCTTCTTATGGGCAGCCATTATTATTTTAAAGTACATTCCTTCTATACCTGATTTGTTAAAAGTTTTTTTTAAAATGATGTTCAATATTACCAAATGTTTGTCAGTGTCTCCTGAGTTATTTGTATGACTTCTTTCTTTGTGTTAACGTATGATTAATATTTATTATTTTCATCTCCTGTAACTTCCTGGTGTCTCAGAGTTAAATCCAACTTGATCATAATATGAAATCCCTCCACTACCCTTTGAATGTAAAAATGTTCCCTATAGAAAACGTTGTTGAACATCAGTGTGGTGTTCCTAGCTGGTGACTCATTTCTAAAATCTATGGGATATTTTAGATGTGATGCGTAGCTCACACATCAGAGTGACAGATGTAGGTCACTCTGTGTAGACCTTAGAGGTTGTACCCATCCTCAGATCCACCTGAGCCCTCTGCTTCCCCATCTGCAACTGTAAACCCCCACAACTACAGACAACCCTGGTCACCTTGCCTTTCCCATCATGAGTGGACTGTACTCCCTAAAACCGTAAGCCAAAATAAATCCTTCTTCCCTTAAGTTACTTCCCCAACCACTGTACCTGCTACAGTAATGCTGACTTTAATTCGTTAAATTTTTGTTAGAGATTTTGGTGTATGTATTCATCGCAAACAAAAACAAAAAGAAACAAACAGAAAGAAACTGACCTATAATTTTCTTTTCTGGTACTGTCCTTATCATGTTTTGATATGTGACAGGCATTGGCCTCAGACAGTGCTCAGGCAAATGCAAAGCAAAACCACAGTGAGGTCTATCTCTCATTTGCTGAAGTGGCTGAGTATCAAAGACAGAGACAGGAAGTGTTTGGTGAAAGGGACTTGAATAACCTTGATAGAAATGCAAACTGATGCATTCACTATTTTTTTAAAAGTATGGGAATTCCTCAAAAACTTACAAATATAGGGTGTGAGAGATGGCTCCGCGGTGAACAGCACTTGTTGCTCTTGTAGAACACCCAGTTCCCAGCATCCACTCGGTGGCTCACAATCAATCAGTCACTCCAGTTCCATGGGATCTAGTGCCATCTTCTGGCCTGCTTGGGTACAGCATGAACCTCATGGACATACATACTTACAGGCAAACACTCATACACATAAAGTAAAAATAAAAATGTTTTAACTTTAAAACGTATCTCCCATATGTTCCAAGCAAAACCACATCTAGGTGAGGCCAAGGTTGCAAATGGGTATTTAACACCCCTCTGCTCCTTGTATTAGTCATGACAGCCAAGACATGGCAATAAACTATGTTCTGTCATCAAATGAATGGATAAGCAAAATGTGACATGTGTTATGAAATACTACTTATTGGTAAAAGATATGGAAACCCTGCCGGTATAGTAAAACAGATTAAACTAGAGGGCAGCATAACTATAGCGATATAAGCCAAGCACAGAACAAAGATAGATGGTGCTGTGGTTTTAATATTTAATGTCTACCACAGGCTCATTCATCAGGAGCTTAGTTACCAGCTGTTGGGATTTGGGGAAGCAATTAGATCCTAAAGTCCTGACCTTATCAATAGATTAACCTCTTGATGGATTCATCATATGGCTACTTTCTTAAAGAGTTGTGGGAAGAACATTGTACTTGTTAATCTTATCTGTGATTAGAACTGGAATCAACTGAAAGGCATGCTCTGGCCTATGGGGGTATTTCTTGGCGGGATCAACTGAAGGGTAAACACCATTCCCCCATCAGTGAAAGAAGTCACTGCCTGCTGGCATGGGCAGCTACTCTGAGGCCGCCATCCTTCATTGATATTGGAACCCAGCTTCCCCAGACTTACCCCAGGGACTGGGGAAAGACCTACTGTTCTCTAGGGACCTTTGTTCTAGGGCCTTCATCTCTAGACCAGGACGACATGGGTATCCAGCCTCAAGAACCCAGAAGCAAGTGGAATCTCAGGCTCTCCAGCAGGAAGGTGGCCATTACTGCTCTAACCTGGACTGTGTAGGCTACTCTAGTAAATTCATTCAGTTACTTTTGTTTTGTCTGGGAACATTGACTAATGAATCACTAGGGCCTGTGACTGGGACCTACGCCATACCCCTTCCTGTGTGGTGCCTGGTTACCATGATGAATGTGGCTTCTCTCTGCCATGTCCTCATTGCCATGATAGAACCTGTGGGAAAGTGAAATGCTTCCTCCGTCAAGTTGTGTTTCTTAGATGTTTCATCACAATAGCAGTAAAAATCTGACCCGAAGTGCCATTAAAAGCAGAATGTGGAGCTGGAGAGATGGCTCAGTGGTTAAGAGCCCTGGCTGTCCTTCCAGAGGACCTGAGTTCAATTCCCAGGAACCAAATGATGGCTCACAACTGTCTCAGTTCCTGGAGAATCCAAGACTCTCTTTTGACCTCTGTGGGTACTGCATGCATGTGGTACACAGACATTTGTGGAGACAAAACACACACCACAGACAAAATAAAACTAAATAAATTACATATATATACACACACATACATACATACATATATATATATATATATATACATATATATATACATACATATATACATATATGTTTGTGTGTGTGTATATGTGTGTGTGTGTGCTTGTAGAATCACAAAACAAAGCAGTAATTGTCAGGGAATATGTAGTAGAGGGAATGGGAAGACATTGGCTCTCCCATCTTTACACATCTCTCCCAGTTACGAGATGGGTAAATTTGGGGAGTCTGCTACTCAATTTGATGGCCATCTCAACTTTATACCTTAAATTTGTTTTAAAAAAGTAAGTCAGGAAAATGTATCACTGTGAGGTGATCGGTGTTGATGAACTTGATTGCAGTAACCATTTCACACTGTAGATGTCGTACTGTGCACTGGATTATATACAAATCTTACTTGTCGAGAAAAATAATAACAAACTTGTGAGGCCCTGCATTCAATCACCAACAATGAGCAAAATAAAAAAAAAATGTAGCGCACACATTATTCATTACCATGCTTTACACCATTAGGAAATGTGTAACGAGTCACTGACCTTAGAAAGAACCATATGCTCCAAGGATTGCAGATAATTAACTTGTTAAAAAATCTTTTTTCTTAAAATGAACCATTGGTCATGTTGTGAGCCATTTGCCCATGGTTGAATAGAGCAGAGAAATAACGATGCTTACAACACAAAATTCTATGCATCGAATCCTTTTGCTAAAATGAACTCAGAATCCCCATTAGCAGACCTAAATCAGGGCATCACCAAAGCAAACAGGTAATTGTAAAGTGAATGTCATTACTCCTGTTTCAATGTCTAATGTGAACTCTGAGAATGCACCGTAAAAAAATTATTCTTCTGGAACTTAAAATAAATATGTTAAAATCAATAGTTAGGCAGGTTTCATCTTCAAAGTGAGGCTGGCCGTGTTTGAGACGCAGTCACTACTTGGGGCAATCACTACAGCACACCATGAAATGACCAAAATCTGCTAGTTTTTTGGAGGCCATTCCCAAATGGAGGTGTTAGAGAAGGTGGTAGGGCGCCAACCTTCAGAGGAAAGTAGAAGAACAAAAGAAGACACCATGAAAATGCACATGGCCACCATGTGTCTAGACCCAACGCTTGAGTCATCCTTGAGGCTCAATGATTTCATAGCGGCCAATAATCCAGATGTAAAGGTTTGCATTTACACCTGTGTCAAGTTTCCTTTGAGGGAATAATCTATAGCTCTGAGATAAATCTTTTTGCTCACAAAGACTTGGTTTTAAGAGATTAATAGAGATAGCTAGCCTACTTTTGCCTCGGAGTTTTCACTCCTTCTAAGGCACACACAATATCTCATCTCCTCATGGACTTGGGACTGTGTGGCCTAGTGTTGCCCAGTGAAATGTGACTAGGATTAATGGACTTCACTTCTCAAAGATTAAGAATGAAAGTCTCCCTTACAATTCCCTTCCTCTGTTGCAGTAACCAAGGAGGAGATATCTTGCCTGAGTTTGCAAGACTCCAAGATGAAAAGATCTCAGGTCGACCAGTTACTTCAAAGATGCCTTCAAAGATGCTCTTCTAGGAGAAGTCTCTCAGATCCTCTGGGTCTTTGCATGAGAAAGAAATAAGCTTTTATTATGCTACCGTTGTGAGTGTCCATTCCTTTACCATAACTGGATTTATCCTGATTGATATCTCCTTCTAAAACATGGGCTGAGACAACTCGTTATTCCCTCAGAGACTGTGCTTAGTAAATTACCATGAGGCTGCTTTAAAACTACACAGGGGGGGGGAGGAGTGAATTAAAATAGTCCAAAATGACATCAAAATTTAGACTATTTTTTTCATCCTCCAGATTGTTCTACCTTACAGATTTTTCACAAAATAAAAGCAGAAAAGTTAAATGTCTCCCTCAGTCCTAACATACATTCTTTCCATTAAAGATTTGATCACAGAGGTTTTGGGTTCAAATTTGGTTTTAAGGACGTATTATTATCTAACCACTGTTCCGTTGCTGTGAAGAGACACCATGACCAAGGCATAAAGGGAGGCATTTAATTTGGAGACTACCTACAATTTTAGAGGTTTAGTCCATTATCATCATGGCAGAGAACTTGGCACACACATCTCAGCTGGAGAAGAACTGAGAGTTACATCCTGATCTTCAGGCCAAGAGGAAAAGACAGAGCTTGGTATGCACATTTTAAACCAAACAGCCTACCCCCAATGACATTATTCCAATAAGGCCACACCTCCTAATCCTTCTAATCCTTTCTAATAGTGCCACTAACTGGTGACTAAACATTCAAATATATGAGCCTGGCGGGGGGGGGGGGTGCATTCTTATTCAAACCACTGCAGTGATTTTGTGTTTGAAAATGAAAATTTGTAGCATAGCCTGAGATTTGAAATTAAAAAAATAAAATCCTTAGTCCTGCATTGTAAAATATTTGTAGAAAGGATCAGATTAAAATCTTTGGAGGTTGGGGCTTGGAAAGATGAATCAAAAGTTAGGAGCACTTACTGGACCCCTGGGGTTCAGTCCCCACATAGTAATTGCTCACAACCATCTATAGTTCCAGTTCCTGGGAATCAGGTCTTGCCCTCTGTGGGTGGTACATTCCCTAGGCAGCTGGTCCTGGTTAATATACGCAAACTAACTAAAAGGAGCCTATGAGTGAGCCAGCAAACAATATTCTTCAGTAGTTTCTACTTCTAGTTCCTGATCAGATTTCCATCCATGATAAACTGTGACCTGGAAGCTGAAGTAAACCCTTTGGTGCCCTAAGCAGCTTTTGGGCAGAGTGCTTTATCACAGCTTCAGAATAAAATGGAATAGCATGAGACACTGCAAGCCAACAGGTCAGGAATGAGCATCGGCCTTTGCAGGCAACATGAATGGATTATCTGTAGCAATGGTGAGAGACCACAGCTGTTCTTACAAGGCCTGTCCCTACACTAAGAGTTAAATCATGAGTGCAGCTGATGCCACACTTTGAGAGAAGTGGTCCAACGGTAACATTGTAACATAAGCTTTTTAAAGCGCAAGCAATCCATTCCTCCCTGTGATGCTAGTGGAGAAAGAGTCAAGCAGCATATGAATACATTAGGCAGAAAGGCCACCAGCTCCCTCAGCAATTACTCCACCCCAGGAAATACTAGAATACCGAGAGAGAAAGGATCAGATTTTAACTTGCTGGTACTTAGTGGTATTTATAGGTCCATCTGTTCAAGCTTGGGTTAGCTCCCACGGTCAAATATCCCTCTCATGTTGACACACTCAGGTTAAGTCTCCAGAATTCCACACGGCTGCTGCAGTAAATCACAGGCTCCACCCTTGCAACGTACAAAGCATGCTTTAGGTGGAAAATTAAAACATCAGCACCATAAAATAATCTATTGGGCAACACAGACCGAGCAAGCCATACGAAGAGAACCTTTACAATCAAAGGCTTCTCTTGTTTTATGGAAAGGAAAATAGATGATGCCCACATGTACACAAACCAGATGGGATCTGACAATTCCGTGTTTTACTTTGTAATAAAGAAGGCATGGTGCTGTTAAAAAAAAAAAAAAAAAAAAAAAAAAACCACCAAGAACCCAAGATGATTTTTCAGACTTTGAGACTTTGTTAATATGAAAATGAAACACCTGAGTTTGGCTATAGGATTTTCAAACTCCATCTGTACAAACTATAAATAAACTTCCAAATGCCTTTTGGCACATTTCCATGCTACAGCTGCCAGGAACAAGAGAGAAGAATATCAAAGCTACAGAGGTAAGACCATAACCAAATACCACCAGTTTTCACCGCTAAGTCAGGGCATAACCCCTAATGTTCTCTGGCTTATGAGGAATGACGGTAAGAAATGCAGCTAGCATGCTTAAAACCCAAGTCCAGGGCAAGGAGTTGGAATGTGTATGGAAACATAGGAACTGGAGTGACTTCCAGAATAAATAGAGCTATTCTAGAAGTGCCGAGAGGAAAAAAAAAAAACATTCAATGTATCTTTTTTTATTCTATAAATGTGTTTTTATTTAACTGGAACGTCTTTTTATTTAAATGGCTTTATTTATTCACTTTACATTCCAATATCAGCCCCCCCTCTCCTCCTAATACCCCCTCATACAGATCCTGCCCCCCCCAGTCCACCCTTCCCTCTCCTTTGAGGAAGAGATCCCTCTGGGTGTTAGCTCCACCCAATACCCACCCCTTGCTCATTTAGTCACTCCAGGACTAGGTGCTTCCTCTCCCACTGAAGCCAGACAAGGTGGATCATTTTGGGGGAACAGGATCCACAGGCAGGGGGTTGGGGGACCCTGCATGAAGACCAAGCTGCTCACCTGCTACAGATGTGCAGGGGACCTAGGTCCAGCCTGTGCAAGCTCTTTGGTTGGTGGTTCAGACTCTGGAAGCCCCCAAGGGTTCAGTTTAGTTGACTCTACTGGTCTTCCTGTGAAGTCTCTATCCTCTGCAGGTTCCTCAGTCCTTCTTTCATCTCTTCCATAAGACTCCCCAAGCTCCATCTAACATTTGGCTGTTGGTCTCTGCATCTCTTTCCGTTGGCTGCTGGGAGGAGCCTCTCAGAGGACCCCGAGTAAAGGAAAGTAGTAGTTTAAAGGGCACACACATTCCAAGAACCCTAAGATCTTCAACCATGGAAATAGCATGTGAGTAACAGGGTCAAATCCACTACACACCTGTCACTGTTCTGTTCGGTCCTATTCTAATAAGTATCTCCAGAAATTAGACTCCCTTGACAAATTTCTACCAGACCATTGGGACCTTGTTGCTAATTAGAAACGGTCATCCACAAGAAGTAGTTTGAGGGATTCTGTCTCTCTTCCTTTTCTCCTGCTATTGTTGTCTTTCATTGTGACCATCAAGGTTAGTAGTGAGCTAATATCTGAAAGTCCCAAGGAGAAGTAGAGGATATTTTGTAACATCCCCTTTCACAAAATAAGATAATATCCAGAGACAGTCTGTTTTTCTTCCTGGCCACCATGTTGGACAGAAACACTTGGGAAACCTGAACATAATGTGACACACACACCGCATCCATCCCTGAACTTCAGTCTCCTCCTCCTTCCCACACTGAACTTTAGCTGGTTTCCCTTTCAACCTCAACCTTTTCCCAAATGGTGACACTTATCTAAGGACAGAACTAGTCCCTCCTACTATGCTAGTATTCATCGTGATACGATGTGTGTGGCAGAGCATACTGGCTTTGAAAGTACAGAAAAAGGAAATTCTGAGAGCTAGACAAACCTGGGATACATGTTTTTATGTGTGAAAGAGAAATGAGAAAAACGTGACCAGGTTCCAATGTCACCTCACGCATCACGTTCTCTAAGTGTATGCCACACTAAGGTTAGATAGAAGCAGATATGAACATTATAAGTTAATTATAGATGATTAGAAAGCTGCACTATTATAATCTATAATGATTGAAGATAAGCGAAGCAGGGTAACCCAAAATCCCTAAGGAGTTCCCCAGATCATGTGATTTTCAAATTTCAGTCTCCACTGCTGTGGTGGTTTAAATGAGAATGGCCCCTATATTTGAATGTGTGTTCCCTAACTGATGAACTGTTGGGAAAGGATTAGGAGGTGTGGCCTTGTTGAAGGGGGCGTGTCACTGGGGTGGAGTTTGACGTCCAAAAGCTCATGCCAGGCCCCTATCTCTCTCTCTCTCTCTCTCTCTATCTATCTATCTATCTATCTATCTATCTCTATCTCTATCTCTCTCTCCCTCTCTCTCTCACACACAGACACACACAAACACACACACACACACACACACACACACACATACACTGCTGCTGTGAATAAGATATAAGTCCTCAGCTATTTACCCCAGCACCATACCTGCTTGTGCTTGTCTGCTGCCATCATGCCCCACCATGGTGAAGGTCATGAACTAACCCCTTGAAAGTGTAAGCAAGTCCCCAGAGAAGTGCTTCCTTTTATAAGTTGCCCTAGTCATGGTATCTTTTCATAGCAATAGAACCTTGACTAAAACATACGCTAAATACAATGAGAAGCTAACCCTTGAAATGGTGGAATCATCAAACAGCAGAAGAGCAGAGAAAGCTGTAGAAACATCCAGACACGTACTAGCTGTTTTATAATTAAAAAGGATTGATTGATTGATTGATTGTTATTGATATTGTTCTTTTGGTGTTATAGTCTAACTACTTTCATCTATACACATGAAGATGAGTGGCTAGTAGAATGGGCCAAACTATTCTGAGAAGAGAACCTACATTTCAAAATGTTCATCATCTGTCTACAATATGTGTATTCATTAACTAATCAAGCAAGCTTCTTATTGCATCTGCCAGTGTATATGACAAAACACATATGGATAAAACTGATTTTAAATTATCTAATGATGATATAAATCATATTTTTTTCAGTCTCTGGCTCTTTCCTGCTTCCTACCCCCTTTTAGTGCATCTCAAAGTACAACATCTACTCAAAGTAAGGGTCATGCTCTTGATTCATGTTTCAAATTACCTATTTCAGTGGAAAGAGATTACTGATGTCCAGTTAAACCATGATAGACAGATCTTCAGTCCTGTGTGCTCCATGTAAGACTGAGGATACAGGAAATATGTCTGTCTTGCCAATGTCCTACCGGTGCTTATTCTTGTCTTAGTGTTAGCTTCTCCACTAACCGCACCCCCCTACATTTTTTTATTTTATGACCTCCAGTGTAGTTAAAACTAGGAGATATAATTTTCAATCCCATAAGTGGACATGCATAAACACATGTAAGACACAACAGAGCGGAAATGAATGACATATAAAGACCCTGTATGTTGACATATATTAACTCATCCAAATCTCTGTGGTGAGCCTCCTGGCATTCCCCTAGAAGAGCTGCCAAGGTGAAAATACAAAAGATCAGCTGACTCTCAACTAGTGAGGCTGCTGGTGCCCTGGTGTAAGGTGAATAAAAATTAATTATTTTAATATGAGTGTAAACAATGAATTAACTCAGGAGCTCTATTTCTTTGCCTTTGCTAGTCTCCAATAACCACACAAAGAAACCAAGACTTACTTACAAGCTTTTACCACAATATCAGGGCAATTATTGATCTGGTTCTTTGGGCTTCAGATGTTTCTTCCCACAGTGTCTTCTTAGACCCTCCTCCTCTTGGGTCATGCTCTTGCTCTCGCTCTTGCTCCTCCCACCCCCAGGCAGAAGTTTCTGCCCTGTTGTCCTCTCTTCTGCCCAGCCATTGGGTGATCAGCATTTATTGACAAGGCAAAGAACAAATGGTAAGAATTCTTCACACAAACTTAAGACAGGAGATCCTAGATTTAAGCATCACAATGCCATGCCCAGATTGAAACCAGATATGGGGGTAGAGAAATCAGCATTTGAAGACCCCAATGGTAACCTTTACACAACACACAAAAACATTATACCTACAGGTGACTATTTGGGAACGTTTTCTTTTGCAATAAGAAATACACATGGAAGCGTTGGTATTTCTTCCTCGTAGCTTGCTTTGGAGATCTAGAGTATGGAGCCTTGTGGAAGGTAAGAAACAGTGTCACCTGCCACATCCAACCTGTTCACTTACTGGTTCAGAGTTATGAGCTGGCCACACAGATGCCTGTTGATCCTTCAGGGACAACGGTGGGAACTTCTAGGAAGCTTAGGGGATGATCTTCTTCAGAAAAATCCCCTTACTCACCATACTGACATGCTTATTCTTGTCCTCTGAGCACCACCAGCCATTCCCGACCTCAGAAAGCACCACCAAGAGAATTGTACAATGTGTTAGCATGTTCATAGTGAACAGTTGTTCTATTCTCAGGTCAAGATAAGATTAACCTTAAAGCTTGGGTTACTCTGGGAGGTGCCGCCAAGACTTACTTAATGGTTAAAGGTCACTGCTGTGCCACTCTGCTGCCCTTGTGACCTAAAAATTAACCAGCGATCCTTCTGCCTGCTGCTGTATAGATGTTAAAGGGAACACTCGAGCTCTTTCCTGCTCTTTTGATCTTTGTACCTTGTCTTGAGCCATCTGTGCTGCTATCACAGAACGACAGAGACAAGGTATTCAAACTGATATCTCTTTACACAGGATTCTGTTCTCACAATCTTCACCAATCTTTATTACTTCCACAAAGGCCTTATCTCCAAATACAGCCACCTGTAAGGGCTTAGATCCAAGACCGTTGGAGACACACATTTAGCTTTTGACAAGTGCTGGGGTACCTTCTCTGTAACAGGCATCGTAACCAGATTGTTGTTCTTATTCTACAGGAAATACAGACTGTGTGTGTGTGTATAGGTGTGTGTACACTCGTGTGCATGCACGAACATGTGGTCATATGTATGCACATGTGTGTGAATGCATATGCACATGCACATTAAAGGGAAGCTGAGCTGGGTGTGGCATCTCTGGAAGCACAGGCAGGAGGACTTGGAGAACTCCTTCTGGGGGATATGAAGGGAATTCAAGGCCAGAAGGTACCAAGAGACCTAGGAAAGGATTACAACGTCCACTTGGCAAACCAGTGAGCTCACTGAAGTAACTAACCGAGGGCAACTCGGGGCAGCTACACACACACACAAAAAAAAGCTTTCTGAGCAGCTTGGAGGAAGTTATACTACTGGGGAATTCTCATGGACAACGAATGTCAACAGAGTCACTGAAGAGTTCCCTGGACAACTTGTGTATCACAAAACTGCCAGAGAGTCTTACAGCAATGGCTGGCTGTTCACAAAACACTTTGAGAAGAGAGGGAGGGTGAAGCCCTCATGAGCTTCCTCAAGCCAGCTCAAAACTCTGTGAGGTGAAGTGAGCGGACCCAAGCTCCTGGAGACTTTGTGTTCATGATCACAGCCACTCTGATTCAAGATGGCACGGGTATCACATCCAGTCATTTTTCCAGACAAAATTAATACTCAACACTGGGCAACGTCTGTCTCAAAAATGAAAATTTGCCTGCTGCATGAGTAACAGACCACCAGGACATGAGCAAGAGAAAGAAGGCTGATGGAAGAGTGTCCTGTCATTTCCACATGTCTCAGTGACCCAGGGAGAATGAGATGTTTGTCATAATAAGTCTGGGAGTTAGAATTCCCTCTAAAATGGAATCACCAGGATTTCCTGATGAAAATTGCATTCTATCACAGGTCAGTGATAGAATGCTTGTCAGCATGGGCTACTGTCAAAGAAACTAACAAAAAGTGGGGAAGAGGACTAAGATTTGGGAAGGCACAAGGGCATGGGCTCTTTCAGAGTTGGGAAAGGCGTGGTTTTTCTGGAAGGAACAAAAACTTGTAACAGATGGCCACAGACACCAGGAAGCAGTGTTGTAAGGACTGAAGAGGCTGGAGAAATCAGAGAGACTGCTGCAAGGTGTGAGAGGGGCCCTTGGTTGAGAGGGACGCAGAGGCCAATGTCAACTTCATATCCTGTTGGAGAGCAATGGGGAGCCACTGCGTGTTCCACAGAGCAGATGGTCAACAGAAGTTAATACTACAGTTTCAGTAAGTTACTCAACCAGACATTCAACCTGTAACTGGAGGACAGACAGCATGTACCCAAGGATAGCTATGAATGCAGTCCAACATAGCCCAACATAGAATCACAGACGTACTTGAAGCAGGATGAGTGAGAGCTATCTCTCTTATGTGGTTCCTGAGGTGAACTTTGTAGCAGACATCTGTTGTGATGTCTGAAGGTTAGACCCACCTACCTGCCTGCTGCATGAGTAACAGACCACCAGGACATGAGCAAGAGAAAGAAGGCTGATGGAAGAGCGTCCCGTCATTTCCACATGTCTCAGTGACCCAGGGAGAATGAGATGTTTATCATAATAAGTCTGGGAGTTAGAATTCCCTCTAAAATGGAATCACCAGGATTTCCTGATGAAAATTGCCATGGGTTGGACAAGGCCAGTGTGGGCTACATTACATCAAAACCCTGAATAACAACAACAACAACAACAACAACAACAATAATAATAGTGGTGGTAGTAGTAGTGTATTTAAGTATTAAGAAGATGAGATAAATGCATAACATGTATATGATGTCAGATCAGAGTACATATGACATCATATCCGGATGCCTCAGCCTCCCAAATGCCGGGATGACAGGCATGCACCACCTCGACTTGTAATAATTCTTTTCTGTCCATGACGGCTGCGGCAGGAATAGGTGCGGCAGACACTCGTTATACAGGCAGAACTGGTAAGGCTGAAGAGCAAGTGTGGAGTGGAAATAATTTTAGACTCTTCGATGACGGTAGCTGTGCTCGCTCGTAAACTTTTACAGCTGGCGTTAAAAGCTCTTCATACGGATCCTCGTGCATCCTATCTCCACTTCAGATGGCGACGACAAGGTGCACGGTGTCGCCTACTTAAACCCGTAGTCACTACACCAGCCTTAGCGTGGAGCAGAGAACAAACAACGGTGTCCATCTCTACTACTATTTATTTATTTATTTATTTATTTATTTATTTATTTGTGTGCATCTGAGTGAAATCGCCCTCCAAGGTCAGAAAAGAGCCCGGGATCCGCTGGAATTACAGCTGGTTAGGTGAGTCACGTGATATGGGTGCTGAGAACTGAACCCCAGTCGTCTGCAAGAGCAATGATCACCCTTGACCTCTGTGCCATATCTCATCTCAAGCCCCTAGTTTATCCCTTAGAATTCGGGGTTTGGGGAGGGCTCTGACTGAATGGTCACTAGGCTGGGGTGCCACAAGATGAACTTGCATAAGGCTACATAGCAGTGGACCACAGAACCCCAAGAAGCAGAGCCTGAGGTGGAGCCATAGACCTTTCTTGGCTTCGAGGGAAGGGGGATGGGTGCGTAATTCCACCAGAACTTTCCCCAAACAAAGTTTGGAAGGAACTGTGCCCCTGCCCCGGTTCCCCCAGGGATCCCACAGAAAGGCCCTGGAGACATTCACCTAGGGCTCTTCTCTGTCTTATGGCCTCCTCAGGGAAGGGTCACAAGCTCTGGAGCTTGCTGGGCCAGAATCCGGGCTTGGGGGGCTCAGAGAGCACTTAGGACATGGTGGGGGAAGGGTGGTAGCTGGAGGAGACATAACAGGCTGGGAGGGGCCGAGATCCAGGTCTTTCTTACTCAGAGATAGCAGGGGTAGGAGTGCGCAAAGGCAGATGGTATTAGGAAGGTTCTGTACCAGCCTCACCTCTGTGAAATGAGACTTGGAGTTCCAGCACTACAGAGGCAGGGTGGGCAGGTTGGCATAGTCATGGGCTCTGTCCCCAGTGTACCTACAGCCACAGCAGAGCCTAGAGACCACTCCACCCTATGTATTCCGCCATTGCAAACCTTCATACCCTTGAGCATCACCTCACACTCCCATGAGCCTACATACACACACACACATACACACACACACACACATACACACACATACACACATATACACACACACACACATACACACACATACACACATATACACACACATACACACATACACACACATACACACACATATACATACACACATACATACACACATACACACACACATACACACACACATATACATACACACATACACACA